>NC_046167.1:55177631-55430131 GCF_011064425.1 Rattus rattus | reverse complement strand
ATCAAGGACACCGAAGCACAGTTACTCCTTAAAGCCCCTCATGTGCTGACCCAACATGCCCAGGCTGTTCCTCCAAAGGCTCCAAGTTCGTGCTGCCTGAGCGCACTCGGCTGTCAAAGACAAGCCAGCATGGGCCATCATGGGGGCTGCAAGGCTGAACTCACGCTGGAACTCAACGATTCTAAAAAGCTCACTAGTCTTTTCTCTGACTTTTAACAAATCCAACAAAAACAAACAAACAAAACAAATCCAAAAAAAAAAAAAACCCAAAAATACAAGACAACAAACCCCCCAAAACTGTCATTTTTTTTTTCCCCTGAGAAACAGCACTTTTTTTAAACTCTGAAAAGGTCATTCTGTTCATCTGGTGAAATGTGATCAAGTTACCCAGTTGTTGAGGGGCACGCCACAGAAACTTAGTTGTCTAGTGGCAAAGCCTCTGCCATGAACTGTCAGACAGGACTGAAGGAAAGTGCTTATTAGTGACTGACTGCTCTTGGATGCCTCCAGAACTATTTGTCAGGTTCCACCTGATAGTTGTGTAACTCTGGACTCATTTCTACATTCTCTAAATATCAATTTTGCCATGTGTAACACGGGCACTCAGTACTTACGCTATGGTACAGCGGTAAGAACCATGGCAAGCACCTGCCAAGCCCTTGGCAGCTGCTGTGGGTGCCTGAGTGCTTTATAAAGAAAGGTTAGTGGTTACTCACAGGAAGGGAGCTGGCATCTGGCTCTGAGGCTGAGTTAAATTCCTGAGCGGGGTGTTTCACTTGGGATCACTTTCAGATGCACGAGAGAAACGGCCTCCTGCACAGGCCCTGCCGTGCACAGGCAGAAGGCACTTGGCCCCCACAGCAGTTTCAGCAAAGCAGCTGTTGGCTGTGCAGGAACCTAGCGCTCAAAACAAAGAATAAGCACAGTGCACACCTTGCACACACCTGCCTACAAGGCTGCCTGTGTGCGCTGCTCAGAGACACGGCACCCCAAGGGACCATGTTCTGCAACACACTGGTGGCTTTTCAGTAGCACCACTTGCAGGCTACACATATGGCTGATTTGAGTTTTTAATTCCAAGTAAAAGAGAACCCAGTTAAAGGCTTTGAGTCAATCATATTGGAACCATAATCTTCTTTTTCATTTTCAAGATGTATTTCGTATATACGCGCGCGCGCGCGCGCGTGTGTGTGTGTGTGTGTGTAGTGTACATGGAGGCCAGAGGAGGACATTAGATCCCTGAGAAGTAAAAGTATATAGGAAATTGTGAACTACACAATTTTGAGAGCCAGGAACTGACATCGGGTTCTATGCGAGAGCAACAAGCACTACCTCTGAGTCACCTCTTCAGCCCCTAGGCTTCCTTTTAGTGAAATTCCTAGTCAAAAGTGCATGAAATAGATCCTCTGAAGGTGCACTGGTTTCCCCTTTAGCTGCACCGGGACATTTTCTAAGGATGAGCCATTCTGAACGTTACATAGACACGGCCTCTAGGGAACCAGACCGTGAGGAACAGACGCTGTGACCACTCGTGTGAAGCTCTTTGCTCTCATCACCCTGCACACCTTCAAAGCTACAACATTCCTACGCAACCTTTTTCAGTTTTTTTGTGAACTCTGCCATGAATCCCAAATCCTTAATTCTACAAACTCAGAGAGAATGTTCCAGAACTAATAACTAGACAGTTCTCCCAACAGTATTGCTTTCCTTTCATACTTTAAAAATAATTTCTTTTGGCAACCCAAGCGTTCAACTAATCACACACACATACTGACACATTTATGTCTGCAGCTTTTAGAAAACTAAAAGCAAGTGCTGGCAGTCCAAGTGTGACCACTACTGGAATGGGAAGGTCCAACCTGGACTCCCTGATTATCATTCTATCAAGAATGGTAACCTTGAGGAATAGTGATTGTTGCTTCCTGTTATCTTCGTATTTGGAGGTGAGATTATATTTGTGTACTTGTCTTCTCTTTGTTTTGTTGCAAAACAATTAGTTTCTTGCTTTTTCTAGGGTGTAGCTTGCCTCCTTATGTTGGGCGTTACCATTTATTATCCTTTGTAGTACTAGATTTGTAGAAAGATATTGTGTAAATTTGGTTTTGTCATGGAATATCTTGGTTTCTCCATCTATGTTAATTGAGAGTTTTGCTGGATACAGTAACCTGGGCTGCATTTGTGTTCTTTTAGGGTCTGTATGACATCTGTCCAGGATCTTCTGGATTTCATAGTATCTTTACCAATCCTAAAACTGATAGAGGGCTTATATCCAAAATATACAAAGAACTCATGAAGTTAGACTGCAGGGAGACAAATAACCCTATTAAAAATGGGGTTCAGAGCTAAACAAAGAGTTCACAGCTGAGGAATGTCAAATGGCTGAGAAACACCTAAAGAAATGTTCAACATCTTTAGTCATAAGGGAAATGCAAATCAAAACAACCCTGAGATTCCACCTCACACCAGTCAGAATGGATAAGATCAAAAACTCCAGCGACAGCAGATGCTGGCGAGGATGTGGAAAAAGAGGAACACTCCTCCATTGTTGGTGGGATTGCAGACTGGTACAACCATTCTGGAAATCAATCTGGAGGTTCTTCAGAAAATTGGACATTGCACTACCTGAGGACCCAGCTATACCTCTCTTGGGCATACACCCAAAAGATGCCCCAACATATAACAAAGACACATGTGTTGTTGTAAAAATATAGAAATAAATGAATATAGTTGTCTTTTACCTCGCTTGGTCCGGCACCACAGTGCCCCAAGATATCTGCTAGATATCTAGGCGGAAACACATCCCAGCCGCACTTTCCTACACTCAAACACTCACATAAAAGAACACACAACACAATAATCTTAGATCCAACTGATAAAATATAATTGCCCACTTAAACATACAAAGCCCGGTACCATCCATCCCTTGAGAACATTAATAACAACCTGTAAATACACAGAGCACAATCTTAACATCACCTGCCATGGCTTCTCACCCTCTCCTCTGTCCTGTCACTCCTTTCTGCCCTAGTTTCCTCTTCCTTTAAACTTCTATCCCGCCCATCCTTCCTTCTCCTCCAATGACAGGCCTCCTTCTATCCTGTACCTGCCCCTCACATGTACTTTACAAATTCAATGGGGAGGTTCTGGTGAAGTCACCTGAATCCTGAGTACGTGACTAGGCAGCTGTCCCCCAGTGAACGTGATTGTTGGGGGGAGGGTGGTAATGGGGGGAAGATGGGGAGGGGAACACCCATGTAGAAGGGAAGGGGGAGGGGTTAGGGGGATGTTGGCATGGAAACGGGGAAAGGGAATAACATTTGAAATGTAAATAAGAAATACCCAATTTAATAAAGATGGAAAAAAAAAAAAGAATGGTGAACTAACTTTTGATGCACAATGATAATTCACATCTTGATGGCAACATCAATTCTGGACTTGTTCACAAAGTGACTTTACAGACACGGTCTTAGTCGTCACTGTGATATGTGCAGGGCCAGGTGTTAGGTAGACCTCATAGGAAATCTCTGGCTTAGATGGCTGCAGGGCCACATGGTAGACCAGGCTGCTCTCTGCCCAGGTGAGCATCAGAGCTGAATGAAGTTACAGCAATTAGAAAAGGTGTACTCTGTTTCTGTATGACTGTCTTTCTGAATGTTGAGTAAATGCCCCGAAGTCTTACTTTCTTCAAATAAAAATCAGAAGGAACACAACCTAGAGAATCAATCCTCCTTAAGTTCTACGCTGTTGCTACAGGCCCTAGGTCCTAGCAAAGCAAAAGCAGATAAACGATCAGCAGAGAAAGTAGAGCACCAAAGGCCAGGATCCGTGCTTGATCACAAACATGAGAGTCTGTTTTTAACAAGCTGTGCGGTGTTGCAATAGATTTGCAAGCATATGTCTTGCATCATCAATCAGTGACTGACAGTGTTGCCATGGTAATCCCTTATGTGTTTAAAAAATAATCAGAGAAACCATCAGTGACTCAACAGGATAGAAGATGTCAGTCATACATAGGCAGGTGCAACATTTTGTATCTAATATACAGTACCTTCATAGACAAGAGGAAAATATTAGCCAGGGAAAAAAGAATTAGTTTCTTCTACTAACCCCAGAGAGGAGGCATACTAAGATGAGATGGTGGGTAAAACCATTCTTGTTAAAAAGCTGTCAAAACACCATTTCCATATGTTGCCTGTTACCTTTAAATTTATATAGTAATGCTTGTTATTGGACTGTAGGAGAGTTTATGTGCTAACCTCTAACATAGCCATTTAAGTATGTGCCAGGTATTTATTTGTTATTCTAACACAGACATTTACAACTACACTATTTGAGATTTACATAACACCTTTTATATGCTGGCACTGTGCTAAGCATTTGTATTGTACTTAAACCCCTTAATCCTCTTCACAACCTTCTCTGAATAGTAGGAATTAATATTTTCTTGCTTTTGCAAGTGAGAAATCTTAAGACCCACTAGAGCATGGCTTGGGAATTGAATTCAGATGGTCTGCTCCAAAGCTCCTGGCTCACGTCAGCCTTACTGCTACACACACACACACACACACACACACACACACACACACACACACACACACACCACACACCACACACCACACACTCACACACACACAACATGCACACACACAACACGCACCACACATCTCACACACCACACACACACCACCACACACACACCACACACACACACACACACACACACACACACACACACACACCACACACACACACACACACACACACACAACCACACACACACACACACACACACACACACACACACACCACACACACACACACACACACACACACACACACACACACACACCACACACACACCACACACACACACACACACACACACACACACACACACACACACACACACACACACACACACACACACACACACACACACACACACACACACACACACACACACACACACACACCACACACACACACACACACCACACACACACACACACCACACACACACACACACACACACACACACACACACACACACACACACACACACACACACACACACACACACACACACACACACACTTCCTTACAGCTCATCCACAAAGAGAGTGGGGACACACGGGTTGTACCTGTGAAGACAGTCTGATTGAGTAAAGCCTCCAGGCAGCCCTGAGTCTCCTTCCCAGAGTGGTTACAGTTCCTGCCCAGAGTGGTGCCACTTCTGATGTGTCGTGGCTGTGTGAGGGAACAGGGAGTGGTGTCCTGGTGGAGAATTGGCTGTGGGACACTAACACTCAACAGGTGTTGAGGAAGAACTGCTGGGAAGGTTCCACAATAGTAACTACCAATCAATCTTACTCAAACGGGTCAGAATGGCTATGGAGTTTCAGGAAATACCACTGAAGGTCAATGGCAAGCACGTTATTTTTTGGATTCAAGCTAATGCGTCAGATTTCCAAGTCCCACTTTTTGGGTTCATGCTTATTGGGAAAAGCATGCTCTCATTCCCCTGCAGTTTCAGGGATGAGCTTGACGTGAAAGGTCAATACATTTTATAGACATCATGTAGAAGGAGAAACAGGAAAATATCAGAGTCACATCAAGTTCAGAATTCTATTCCAGGCTCCTTATCTTCTCTTTTCCTCCACTCCCTTATGTTTAGTCTTTTGAGCAAGGGGCCCTTCGCCCTCTTCATGGAAAACAGTATTTAGAAACTGAGGTTATTAGGGTTATCACTGCTCCTGCTCCAGATGATCAAAAATGCCAGAACTGCAAAGGGTCTATGGACTAACAGACAAACATGTGCACAAACACTTTTATAGTTTCATGGCTATGTTTTCAAGGCCTGCCTGGGCAACTTAGCAAGACTCCGTATTTAAAACAGGGTATAAGAGAGGGTGGTAGAGACACGGCTCAGTGGCTAAGAGTACTTCATGCCCTTGCAAGGACTTCTTGTAGAGGGTGTCCACACCCACATGGCAGCTCATAACTGTTACTCCTGTTTTAGGGGATCTGACACCTCCTAGTGCATTGTATGAACATGGTGCACATACACATATGCAGGCACACCACCCATACATATAAAATTAAATCAAATAATAAACACAGTGGAATAGGTAACAGAATACACTTTAGTATTAGGGCACTTGGCAAGCACATACAAACCCTAGATTCCATCCACAGTATAGTACACAGCAAACAATCCATAAACTCTTATAAATTTCTCTGATTCTAACCTAACAAGGGTTTATTCTTGTCTTCCCTATTCATCTATCTATCTATCTATCTATCTATCTATCTATCTATCTATCTATCTACCTATCTATCTATCATTGAGGCAGGGTATCACCACAAGTCTTGGTAGGCCTGAATTCACTAGTTAGATCCGACTGGCCTTAACTCACAGAGGTCCATCTGCTTCTCCCTCATGAATGCTGGGATTAAAGTCTTGCACTATGCTACCACTATTTCTAGATCTATAATTCCTTTTAGAGTTCCATATCTGAATATTTTACTTTTCTAAAAAGGAAGTAAATCTCTATATAGAGAAGAGCATGAGTGTTCATGGTTTTTATACATATACAACACTCACAAGCCAGCTCCTGTCAAAGTGCAAAGCATTTCAGTGACCCCAGAAAGTTCAGAATGTGTGTAGAAATCATAGAGACAGGTGCAAGGACACAGGAGACAGTTGACATCAAACCATTCATGTCGCAAACAGACGTGTGCAAGTGTCAGAAAGTAGGCACAGCACATGCTTTCTCATATGTATAATCTAGACAAAGAGACATGAAAGCAAATGGGGGGGGGGCGTTATGTGGAACAGAAAGGGCACCAGAGGGAGCAGAGAACAGAAGAGATAGGAGGTGACTAGCATCACAGTACAGTATACGTGTGTATGAGGATGTTATCGTTGAAGCCCATTACTGTGCAATTAAGATATGCTACTAAAGAAAAGTAAAAGGAAAGCAGAGCGAGGAAAACTGAGTATGAAGTGATAATTAGTGACTGAACAGCCTGGATAAAATTGTAAGGCATTCTAAGTAATGAGGACTGTTGAAAGGTGAAAGCAGGGCAGCAGCAGCAGCAGCAGCAGCAGCAGCATAGGACAGAAATGAGAAGTTGCAGACTCAGGGGAAACAGGCAGTTAGTGTGGCAGTGTGACCTGGGGCTCTTGAACTCTGGTGGGGAGGAACCTCTGAGAATTGTGAGGAAGCTGTCTTCTGGATTCCATCCCCAAAGGTTCTGACAGAGGACCAAGGGTGGATGGAAGCTTACAGGAGAAATGGAGAAATGGAGAAGGAAACAGAAGTAATGATATCTAATAGCCTTAGGACCCCCACCCCCCATTGAAGAGATGAAATGTCCAGAGAGGAAGGAGTAGTGGGACCAGGAAACTGCTATGCAGCACCTGTACATCAAATCGAAAACCTCCCTCAGTCTGAGGGATTTAGGCATGTCCAACATGGAAGGATAGTTCCAAACAAGAAAAAGATTTAAATTTGGAGATGATACAGAAGACGCTTAAACCAAGTTAGCAGACAGGAAAGAGTGAGCGCCATGGATGCTGGGGGGCGGGGGTTGGATGCAGAGTCAGGCAATCAAGCTCTTTTGCTGGACTGGATAAGAAAGAAGTATGGGTCATGGGATACAGACAGAGTAGATGGGAGTTGGAAGGTAAAGTTGAAGCTAATAAAGGATGATACAAATGGCCCCATGGCGGGGGACAGAATGGAGGGTGGTGGTACATGACAGATGGCTGTGCGGTTATTCATGGTGGCTTGTATGGGCTTGGGACAGTTGTGAAGTTTGAGGGATAAGCTTTGTTCTCCCAGGGTCAAGATAATAATGATGGCACTTAAATATTCCTTAGGCTGTGGTGAGAAAGACACATCCGGGGACTGCAGATACTAGGGCACAGCAGGGTGAAGGGCCACCTGAGACAGCACCACCCCCAAGAATCCTAACAAAATTTCCCTCTGTCTTCCTCGAAGTGTCTGCTTTCGCTATGTGGTTATTACTTTTTGCAGTGCTTGGAATGCATCTCAGGGTCTTGAGTGTGTTAGGCGAGCATTCTATCACTCAGCCATAGCAGGGTTGTTTTTATTTTTTAGTAATTCTTTATAAAAGGTTAAATCTACACATTCATCCACCCATCTTTGGTATTATAGATTAAGCCCAGGGCCTTATACATGCTAAGTATGCACACACACACACACACACACACAGACACACACACACACACACACACACACACACACACACACACACAGGACTTAATTCTCAGTACCAACATACCAACAGCAGGACAGCAGCAGCCTCTACTCTTTAATTAACAAATTATCCAAGTAATTTTGAAATAAAAAACCTACTGTGCCTGTATGTCACAAAAGAGGCAGGAGATAAGTGAGGCCAGAATGAACTCCACTTCTCCTGAATCCACACAGGCCCCACACAGCTTTCCACGATTCTATAGCCACCACCCCCATTACAGTAAAACTAATTAGTCAGTAAACAATGTTTGACTCTCTACCTCATTTTTCAGCATTCGAGTTCAATTTGCATATTAATGGCTGCGTAGTTGCCTTTAACAGATGCAGCACGTGAAAGAGTTTAATAAGTGAATATCCATTGTAGTGTAAAGTCACTACATCCTGATGAAACTAGAACAATGGAATAGCCAGTGAACCTGTTTATTTCTCCTCAGGTATAAAATAAAGCTGATCCCAGGATGAGAAGATAAACGGAAATCATTTCACAATAGCAACACAGTGCATATCGTTTGGCACCTCCCTGGTTAAAAAAATGGGGGGACTCTGATGGGAAGGTCTGTCCCCACAGTTTGGAGCTAGCAAAGCTTGCATAGCTCTGCTCAACAGGCTGGTGCTGTCTGTTTCTAACCTGCAAGGATCTCTCCTGTTGCTGCTCTGAAATGCATTGAGCGGCCAGCGTCCCCTGAGATGTGATGTGGCTCCTCCCTCAGGGCACCAGGGTTTGAGGCTGAATCCATCTACTATCAAGAGTGACAAGAATATGGTTTCCACTCCTCTTTTTTTTTTCTTTTTTGTGAAAAAGGTTAAGGGGTAGAATATGAGTTCTGCGTAGAGTTAATAAGGTGCTAATTGGAAAACTGGGTAAGAAGGAGGAAAACAAACCACCCACACAAGACTAGGAACCTGAATCGTGGGAAGATGATGACTGAATTTCCTTGAGAAGTTGCTGATGTTATGGTAACACGATGCTAAAGATGAAATGTCAAAGAGTGAAATCAGACATCATGGGTTTTGCATCCTAATGCAAAGGGCACACTATGTTGTTCATGGTAGTCAAAACTTAAGCTAATAACGGAAGGAAACTTGCACTATCTTCTTCTCTTTCCATTTGCTTACATTTCCGCCCAGGTAAACACCCAAGGAAGAGCTTCCCGATGCTCAGATGCTCGTAACATCTACTACAATGTTAGCCTAGTTTGTTGTTCTTCTCTTTTAAGTCTTTCGTCAAAGAAGAGGTATTTTCTGTCTAACATTAAAAAAAAAGGACTTGGGAGATGAAATCATGCAGAGCTTAGAACAACTGTAATTAAAATAATAGTAAGTGAGGCTGGTCTTGCATGATGATTGTATTTCATGTAACTGCCCTAGGCAAGTGGAAGGGCTCGGAGTATCTTCAGAGTTCAGCAAGCTGGGCAGGTGAAGGGCTAGATATCGGCCCAGGTAGTTCTCCTCTGCTCTTCCCACCTACTCTCCAGGCTCCCAGGCCTCCGGGAAGACTCATCCTTGTCACCGAGCAAGCTGTCTTCTTTCCAGCAACTCCTTGCACCATCTATGCTAGTTAGTGCCTCCTGCCAACTCTCTCTCCTTGGGAATCACTGCCCAGGCCAACCTCACATGAGACCTCCACTCTGGCTTTGCCTCCACAACAAACACTGTGACAATTCCTCATTCTTGGCCTAAGCTGTTCCTTGGTCCCAGTCTTATGTGCAGCCGTAGGCCCAGCACAAGTGTTGACTCTGCCACATAGAACAAGACAAAGAGGACAACAACATAGCAGTGTTACACTCATGCCCTCCCTTGGCAGAAACTGAACTCTTCATTTACTTCTTCAAATAAGGATTATTTTGATTTTCCTATTTTCTTTTTCTAATCTACCCAGCTTCAAAGGCAGAAACCTGGGGATCACCCTGGATCATGTGTGTTTTTACTTCTGGTAACTAAAAGCCTAAGCCCTTCAAAGTCAGTTAAAGATCACCCTGTGTTGTTCTCCATGGAAGCCATTCTAGAGAATCTCGTTCTAGGTGATGAAAGAGATGACCCTGTACTTCTGCCTTACACCATGCACCAATGCTCTCCCACCTTTCAGTGCTGTCCTTGGAACTCTCTTCATCTCAGAAGCACCTTTCTGTCTCTCTCTACTCCTGCCTTCTGTGCTTTCGCATCCTTCCTGTGCTGGGTTTTACATGGACTCCTAACCTCGCAGCTCCAACCAATGCTTCCTACTGTCCACTGACACTGGCGACTAATGAGGAAATCTGATCAGGAAATAGAATGCTGTAGTATTTTCTTCTAGGCAAAATGTAAAGACAGGCCTCATCCCCCAATTTTCCCTGCTCAGATTGCACCCTACTTCAGAGTACCCACCTCCAATAAACACCATAAACTGAGCTGCAGACTATGGCTGCACCTTGCCACCATGGTGCTGCTACCCTTCCTTTTCTCATTATTAGTCTGACCATTGAGGCTCAGGAGGGACACCTTTGGAAGCTAGCTACTCTATCAAAGCCCTTATATACACTACTGCCCACAGCCACCATGAGCTTCTCTACAAGGCTTCTCTGTATCCTCAGTGTGGAACAGAGTGCCTGACACAAGAGTATACGCTCAGAAATGTTTTGGGAATGAATAATTCATCATGTTCTTGTGTTTGGGAAAAATCCTGTCAGATTTCACACACATCATCTACAGCTTCCATAAACAACAGGGCAATGAGTCCCTTTGTGGATTCCATGAAGCCTGAGACCATTTCTTCCTTGCTGTGCTGACAACCTAACTTGAATCAGAATCACATATTAAAATGGTGACAGGCACAGAGTGAGAGAAAATGTCACCTACAAAACAGATAGTGAGAAGGACAGAGACAAAAAGACGGAAGAACAGAAAGAGGCACAGAGAGAAGTCGGGGAGAATGGCTGACACTCAGCACTAACAGCTCAGCCATTAACCCAGGGCCCAGCATGACCTGAGCTCTTTGACTTCAGAGACAGCCGCAAGGAAGGAGTGCTACACTGAGTGAGTGGGTCTTGCTACTAAGGTATTTCACAAATAGTTCTAGAGGAAGTGACTGTAATAGATAAAGATCTGATCCTCCTAACCCCATGTCATGTCATATGACCATACCTTCTGGCCTCCTCATGATCAGGAAACTAAAATTTGTTTTGAGGATTTTGATCATCTGGTACCACTTCTTTTTCCAGAAGGATGGGGTCCATGGACAGTGATGGATTCTATTCTTTTCCCAATACCACTTCCCACCTCAGGGCGATGATGATAGTGGTAGTAGTATAGCTGGCAAGATTAAGAAGTGTAGTCAGGAGTTAACAATAAAATTAGATACAGACAGGAGAGGAGATGAGGAAATCTCACTCACTTTCCACTATCAGAGAACACACAGGCCTTTGAGTATGCAAGACAAGGAGCAAAGACACAACAGGCACAAAACAGCCACTAGATAACCAAATGGCTCTTTCCCATCAAGGTTTGCAATCCCAGGCCTCATCCACCCACCACACATTCAAACATCATGTAGTAGTGGATCCAGGAAGCATGTCACACTCAGGTATAAACAGATCCACAATCAGAAAAGACACTGCAGTCAATTCTCTACCCCCTACCTACCACCAGAGATAGGCTAATGACTCAACAAATAGTTAAGCAGTCAGAGAGCAAAGAATAAGAAGTAGGTTTCAGTATGTTAATCAAACAATGGAAAAATATTGAAGCATCTGGGTTTATAGTCGTTTTTCTCACAGTTATTACTGACAAATAAATGAATAAACATAACATTTTTATGTTATGGAGGAAGATTTTGATATATGCTATAACATGAATGAACATCAAGGACATTGTGCTAAGGGAAACAGCCAGTCACAGCAAGTCAAACAGTGTGTGGTTTACACATACAAAATTCACCTCACAGAGTCAGAAAGCAGAATGTCAGCTTCTTGAGACTTGTGAAAAGAGGGACAGGGAATAATTACATGAAGATTGCAAAGGATCAGGTTCTCAATGTAAGGAGTTCTAGAGATGGCTGGCAGATTGCAGTTATAGAAAAATGTGAATGTGCTGTTGATAATGAACTATGAACTTCAAAAGTATTTACATGCTCAATTTTGTTAGATGTAACTAATTTAACTAACACATATGGAACCAACATATTACTTTATGAATATTTATTTAAATATATATAACTCATCTACATCAACTACAACTTCATGAAAACATTATCTATTATCTTATACCTCATAATCAGAATATTGTTTTAATATTTAAAAATGTAAGGAAGAAGGAACAAAAGTAAAGTTACTAATATCTCAAAAGTCTGAGTACATACAGAGGAGTGGGCTATGCCAACTTTGTGAAGTCAGGGAAAAGAGCTGACTTAATAAGCACAGATGTGGACTAAAGCTTAGTTCCTGGTGAATAACAACTCAACTGCAGATGCTAATGTTAAAGAAATTATGTTCTCAGAGTCCCACTGCAAAATCTTGTTATGATGCTTCAGTGAGCTCATGAACTGAATCATCTCCTTCTTTAAAGAGAGCTGTGTGTCCAGAGAAAAAAGAATATTTAATGTTCTTCATGAGTTATTAACTCAAACCCTACTAACATGGTAACTATACAATGAAGAGGTATGTATTCTAAGTGATAATAGAAGACTTCTCAAAGAGAACACATAAAGGACAAAGAGGAGGCCATAGAAAAACAATAGAGACATAGTGCAAAACAAACAAACAAACAAACAAACTAAAAACCAAAAACAACAACAACCCCCCCCCCAAAAAAAAACAGCAAAAGTGAAGGGAAACAAATGTTTTGGAATGATGTAAAAGGGCTGTATTCAAACACACACACAGACAAAACTATAATGTGAAAAGCACAATCAACTAAATCAATCAGAACATGAGCCAATTCTAGATAGGAAGCTCCAATATGCATACATGGAAGATCAGGAAAAGATAAAGGAATGAACTGTGGAGAAGTGCTACTCAGATTTCTCTAGAGTCACTTGTGATACTGAAAGTACTTAGTAAGATTCACTGAGACAAACATAAATCCAAATCAAGATGTATCACAATAGAATCAGTGTAAAATGAATGTAAAATCAAATTAAAGAAAAGTTCTTATGCATTAGGTAAGCCAACAGGTAGTACTATGTACAGAAAAACAAAAGGATTAAGATCAGACTTCCCCAGAACATAAGCCTAAAGTAGTAACTTCAAAATGCTAGAGAAGAGTGATGCTCTTCAAGAATTTTATACCTTGCTAAATTAACATTCCACGATGAGCTCAAAAGAACTGATGAAATGGTTCAATGACAAACTGTATGT
Source organism: Rattus rattus (assembly GCF_011064425.1). Classification (NCBI taxonomy): domain Eukaryota; kingdom Metazoa; phylum Chordata; class Mammalia; order Rodentia; family Muridae; genus Rattus; species Rattus rattus. Next base: position 55,416,516 of record NC_046167.1, on the reverse strand, counting down.
TTAGCATATGGAAGGCACTGGGATCAGTCACCAGGATAGAAGATGAGGAGGAGTTAGAAAAGAAGGATGAAGAGAATGGGCAAGTCTAGAATGAAGAGGAGGAGGAGGAGGAGGAGGAAGAGGAAGAAGAGGAAGAGGAGGAAGAGGAAAGGAGAAGGAGGAGGAGGAGAAGATGAAATGGTACAAAATGTAACAGAAGTCTTGGTATAGAAAAATAGCCTCAGAACATATGTTTAATTACTAAATAAAAAGTTTTAAAATATCAGAATAAAAGAATAGTATAAACAAGTTTATGCCAATGAATCTAAAATTTTAAGTGCAATTGACAGTTCCAGAGGAAGAACAGAAGTTAATGAACTGATACAAAACAAAACTTAAAATCTGGATAGCCTAAAGTCACAAAACATAATTTATAATTTAATACTTCCACAGAAAATCCCCACAAAAAACACCTCCCCAAAAAACAAACGAAAAAACCCCACCCTTGAGCTACTGATAAATTTGATACAATGTTTAATAAATACCATCAACTTATAAAATACACTTCCAGAGATTACAAAAGGGAACTGCTTCCACACTTGCTTTACGAAGAAAGCATAATCTTTAACACCTGAACCCCAGAGGAATGAAACAGACGGAAAACAACAAGTCTGTAACTCCTGAACAAAGACTTAGAAATCCTAAACAAATACTGGCAAACCCAATCCACAACTATATAAGGAAGGTAATATAACCAGGCTCATATGTGTGATTTTCAGGAATAGAAGAGTGGTTACTATGAAAAGAGTAGTCACTATTACTAGAGTAACAGAATAAAGCCCCCAAACTCATGAGAATATCTCAAAATACATGGAGGGTTTAATAAATTTTAACACTCACTAATAAAAATAAATTCTCAACAAACTAGAAATAGAAGGAAATATTTCTAATTTGATAAGTGTTTTTCAAAAAGAATGCATAGCAACCACTTTAAATAAATAAGCATTCGAAACTTCCAAGATCAGACATATAATTAGATTTTAATTTTACATTACCATAGTTCATTTAGTTCAATCTCCTCAACTCAATTTACTCCAATAAGAATCAAAGAGTCACTCACGGTAAAATGAGTTTTTCAAAGACTATAAGTGAACAAATTCCCTTTTGCATTCAGATTTCCAAACTCCAGTCCACACCCCAGAACTCATTTCTATCTAATGAGGAATCCAGGGTCATTTCTCCTTTTTACCATATAGATGCCCTGTTAGCCCCACTGCATCTATGCAGACCATTCCCCTCAGCACTGCTAGGCGGGACCCACGCAGCGATGAGTACAGGACTGTGGGGACAGGAGGTTTGTGTTGTCCAGAGTTCTTCTGGACTCCTTGATTCTCTGGGGACTATTTATCTCTGCACGCGGTTAACAAATTCTCAAACTTTGTCGATTATTACCTGGCCAATACAGGCCCTCTGCATCTCCATATTGGTTTTAGAATTTGGTTTCTGGATTTTTTTTTTTTTTACAAAGATTCTCTTTTAAGTGCATTCATTCTATGAAGAAAACTCCGAGGCGACCCTAGACACCGTCTTTAGACATGAACCATGTGCAGCAATAACGAGAACGGCAAGCATGGTGATGAAGCAGGTGGTGACATCAGTCAGCAGAGCAGAACAGTGTCACCTGGAAGGCAAAGGACTGAATTCCTCAGTTGCTCCTCTCCATGTGGCACAGATAGAAAGGAAGAGCTACGGAGACAACAGGACGGCCATCTTCCAGGTCTACAGGGCTCTGAGCAAATCACAGGGATATATATTTGTCTACAATGTTTTATCATTTTCAAAAAGGAATGGAAAGAAATAGAATTAAGTCTGGAACTGCAGTGAGGCTGGGGCTCGCACTGTGGCAAGCCTGCCTCTCAAGGGCTACCTCTTCATACTCACTACACTTGAGCAGCAAGTTACATCTCAGAATCATTATACATCTCACAGAGAAACCCTTGAGAAAATAAATTCTTCCCATTCCCTGAAAGGATACTTTTGATTCATTAATTATCCAAGTGATAGGAGAAATAATTAAGCCATCCACTATATACATTAGTGGTTTCTTTAGCCAAATTCTTAATTTTTGAGCTCATCAGATTACACATAAAATATGTCAATATAACTGCACAGTTTGAAAAGCTGTGCCACAATTTACTTGTGAAGTCATTGTCATTTCTCCGTTTTAATGTGACATCTTTTAAGTCCTGCCATCGCAGATGAATCTAAATTCCCTGCTTATCCTCTGTGCACGAGGACAGGACATGCTTCTGACTGAATAACTGGGGAGACCTGCATGTTCTTATAAACCAAGAAATAAAGACACTTTAAACTACATTTACCTTCTCTGCTAGTTACTCTTATAGGCAAATTACTTTAATCTAATTTGGTGTCAGCTCATTAATATAAAGTTTGGATGTTCTGTTGCAATTCATGGATCAACATTTTTAGTTTTTTCAAAACTCTGAAAGTTGAATTCCTAGGCAGAATGACCTTTTTTCTTTGGGGCTAATACAGTTGTTTTAGTGTAAGACTCTAGGATGACCCTTAGTTTAAACAGAAAACAATGCTCCAAAACCACAAACAGCATGCTTGTTCTGTGAAAGTGAAGTTTATTCTAGACAAAAGGAAATTGTTGAAGCAGAGTTCAAAGCCACAAAGTAAGAGAGATGATTCCAGGCTCTAGTCAGAGAGAATGATTTGAGGCAGAATAATATTATAAGAAGTTTATCATTCTATTTCATAAATGACTATTAAAAACGGGGTCAGTACTGAGCAGTATCTTTTTGGATACAGTCTGATCGTGTGCACCTGGTTGATTCTACAGTTCTACAGTGAAAGCTTTGCAGACAAGAGCACAATCTAGATATTACAGATAGTAAGTGGGACTTCTAGACCACTGTAGCTACCTTGAGATGTGAGGAAAGTCAGGTGAAGACCCCTGGCAGTCCTTTCCTCATATTCAAAAAATAAGGGGGGGGGTGGTGATTAAAAGTGTGCATTCCCTCTTGTTGTCTGTGGTAACCGGTAATGCTTCTGTGCCATCTTTCAGGCTTGAGGGACAACTGTGAGCAAAGCCATTCAGGGTTCCGGAGTGCAGGTGTCCATGCAGTTTTGTTGTTACTGTTCTTAGCTATACCATTTCCAAACTGGGTCTTCTCTCAGTGAAGCCTTCCTACGACTACTCTGGTCCTTCTTTATACAATAATCTATTCCCATATCACATCTAGGAAAAAAAAACCCATAAGCCCGTCCATTACCACTTAAATGGCACATTGTTTCTAAGTCAGCTCCTGCCTACTCTGATAAATCTTTCTAAAATTCTGCTATCAATTATTAGTATCCAGTTTAGATGATTCTGTATGGCAAATCATGCCTTCTCTTCTCTCAGTAATAGGAATAAAAGCCCGCAGCTGATCTGAACAGATAATTCTTAATGCTGCCCATTGGTCAATTTTATAGATGGTGGCAAGATTTAATGTCTAACATTAAATAAACATATTTTATTAATAGCTAAAAAAAAATTACAACCAGAGGTGCCCATACCTGCTTGAGGAAGCTGTAAGTAGTTCATGGTCACTAGGGGAGGGACAAGTGTTTTCTACAGCGGTGTAGTGGGCAGACACCCACGGAGGTAAAACACCCATATACATACAGTAAAATAAATCTGATGAACAAAGGGTCTGGGTAGACAGAAAATGCATGTCCTGACCTAATCCTAGATGTTGGGAAAGAATAGGTCTAAGTCTGGGTGTGGGATCTGGGCTCTATTTAATGATGGGAGGATACTACAGGCTTAGGCAGAAGGAGGACTCACCAGGCTGAGATTCAGTGCAAGTATACCAGCATGTATGGACCCTGAGGGCAGATACGGTGTGAGGAATGACAGGACAAGGCCTTGTGAAGACAGCTGGGTAGGTCCAGAACTAGTGAGGCCATGCATCCTAAAGGAGAACCTACTAACAACAGTTTACTGCACCAGCAGAATTCCTAACTGCATTCTCAATTCTTATACCCACAGATAAGTACGACTCTCACTTACACTCATTAAAGGACCTTCTCTGTGCAGTAGATGGAGATCATAACAGAAACCCACACCTGGTTAAAATGCAGAGAACAACCACTCGTGGGGTGTATAGCCCCAGTGAAACATCTAGAACAAAACTGTTAAACCTAAGCCTATGGGGACATCTCGGACAAGAAGGTGGGAAGACTTTTAAGAGTCAGAGGACAAGGAACTCAGCTGTGACATTGTGTCTTCTAGATATGACAGGGAAGCTTCCCCCATATCTCAGCAACATGGCTGCCTACACTAGACCTGAGCAATGGCAACACCAATCCAAGTGCTAATGTGGAAGAGGGGAATCTCAGGTGGCCTCATCTGCAGACAAAGAACTACAGGCAATAGTGACTGCTGAGAGAGCTCTGTCTTCTTCAGGAATGAGTCTCTGAAACCTTTCCCATACCAGGTGGTCAGCCCAGAAATCATATCCACAAGAGCAGCATTAACAGACACAGCAGGTTGTATTTATAAGCATATAAAATAATAATAAAGAAAAGAAGGCTACAGATTTGAGAGGGGTTGGAGGGAAGAAAGGGAAGAGGGGAACGAATAGAAATAGAAAGCCTCGCCACCATGAGACAGAATGGCCCCAGCTGTGCCTGATCTTCCTGCTGCAACACCTGTGAGCCAATGCCGCTTACTCAACGCACACAGAGCTGTTTTCCCATCTTCCTTTGTATTCCTGTGGCCCTTTCTTCTTGGAAGAACCATCTCTTTTCCAGAAACAACAACAACAAACCAAAAACAACAACACAAGAAGAAAACCCTTTAATTTTGATTAAGAAGAAAAAATGCATATATACTATACACAGTAAAAAGAAATGTCACTGCAATGCACTGAAACTCTTGAGATTCTCAGGGTCATGTGACGTAGCAGGTGGAAGTACTATGGAGGAGAAGGTACTTCCTACTTTAAGTCTCTACCAGCCACCGCTTATGATAATGACAGGCCTGTGTGTACGTCCACCTCAGCTCTGTTATCTGACATGCCTCAATAAATGTTTCTTCCTGTAGGTCAGACACATCTTGGAGTTGAGAGCTAAGAATTTCACCCTAGTGTCTCTATGTCTACTAGTACCATGTACAGATAAAAATAGAGCTTACTGAAAATTAACAGCTGTGTAGCTTGGCTTAAAATTCTCGCTGTCACTGAGTAGTAAGTAGAGTTATTATGGCGGTTGCAAGCCTCACTTTCATGTCTATAGACTACATCCATAGTATCCACCAAATCCATTGGCTGCAGCATGGGTGTAAGAGGTAAAGTATTAATTCATGGTTTCCATACAGGATTCAGTAAGTGCCAAGTGTTCTAGTGTTTTAAGATAACCATGTACAGGACTGGGGAGATGGCTCAGCAGGTAAAAGTGATTGTAACCCAAGCTGACAGCCTGAGTTGGAATCCAAGAACCCACAGTGGGAAGAAAGAAGAGACTCTCAAAAGCTGTCCTTTTGACTCCACCTACACAGCACAGCAAGTGTTCTCTCTCTCTCTCTCTCTCTCTCTCTCTCTCTCTCTCTCTCTCTCTCTCTCTCTCTCTCTGTCTCTGTCTTTGTCTCTCTCTCTCTGTCTCTCTCTCTTTCTCTCACACACACATACACACACACACACACACACAGACAAATAATAAAGATTTTATGATCACATGCAGAGGAATTACTGAATTATGCCTACTCATCAGTATAGATACTTAGGGGAAAGAGCCAATATACAATGCACCCTTTTAAAACCTCCAGTCCTCACATAATAGCTGATGACTGCTGCCTTAAGAAGGCACAGAGAAACTGAGTTTCCCTGGGCAACTGGGCATAGCTGACTTCCCCCAAGACTGTGTGGATGCCATAAACCAACACAGCTCCCACCTGCTGATGCCGGAATCCCAAATCCTTTGTCTATTTATTTTTTAAAATTCTTATTTCATTATCTCTAGTTGATATTCATTCTGATCTAAGGACTCACATGTCGTCACTTTCAGCATAAAGATAAAGGAGAAATACAAGTACCAATGAAGGAGAGGAGGGAACGGGGAGGAGAGGCGAGGACAGGGAAAGAAGAAATCTTCTGCAGTTCATCAAAAATTTAAAGAGAGTAAAACTAACTGCAATTCTTAAAAACTTAAAAAATTAGGGCAAGAAGAAAGGTTTACAGATCTGCTTATAAAAGAGTAATGCTAAATTCATAAGGAGAATGTAAAGAAGAAGAAGCCTCAGAACCAGGCTGGAAGGTCTGACCTCACTGAGCAGGTGAGGTCCCTGCTGCCACTCAGAGTGTGTGGACTCAGCATAGCAACAACATACAGGTAGGAGGAAATCCAACCTCCCAGGCCTACACAGAAGCTATGTTTGTCAGGATCCACAGGCGACTCGTTTGGACATTAAAGTTTGACAATCATTAATAAGTGTTCTTTGTGATTAGATTCATAAAGGAGGTTAGTAAACCTGGTAGTTTACATATTTACATACAGGTACAATATGCTTTGAATATGAATAATCTATCCGTGAGTTTTAAGTCAATTAAGCTTAAAAAATAACCTGCTGAAGTCCTAACTGAGTAATACACTAGGGCAAGGCTGATACTGAAGTGGGGGGTATCAGTTTTTAACTCACAGGCTTGTTGAAGAGGTTAAAGCAGTAACACCTTCTCAGTGATGTCACAGGGCAAGGCCAAAGGGAGCATTACCCAAGTTTAGGAATAGCATAGTATAGAGACAGTGAAGCCAAACTTCAAAGACCCCTCATCTGGCAGAAAAGGAAACAGCCACAATTGCTAAATAATTGGTAAACTACTATGGACAGACATGTGATTAATAATAGTTAAGCAAGCTATGTAAATAAAATGCATGACGTATTAATACTGCATATGGCTAAATATTGACCTCAGAGTTGTAGACTGTTTCAAAAAACTTGAAGGAAATATACAGGCTGATTAATTGTGCACTCAATTTAGGGCACTAATACGTACTTGAAACTTCCTGGGAGTTCAGAAAAACATCCCACAATGGTACATGCACATGGGGCCCTGGTGCAGAGCAAGAGAACACTTGCATGACAAAGCATCCACAATGTCTGTCTACTTATCGAAAGCATTATTGGGGGAGGAGGGGGCAAAGAGAACTGTCATGTGCAAATCTTTGATCAAAGTATGCATGTTGAAGACCAAAAATTAAAATGTCATAAGTCAAGTTTACTCCTTACTAAATCTAAGAAATGGTTCTCGAAGTGTTACAAGAGTCTCCTAGATAAGGCCTCCGGGTGCTCTAAATCAGAGACTGCCCTTGCAGCCAGAACACTCTCATAGCCAGGAGCTAATTTACAAGACCGTGGAGATGCAGAGGCTACAACTACTGAGGCCAAGAGAGCCTGAGGCATATGTTAGGACCCAAGGGAAGATAAAGAAGACAGATCCCTCCCAACACAAGATTCTAGAAGTTCATGGCCAGAGAAGTCATAAGCCACACGATCACAGCTGCAGGATTTTCTTAACAAGTCTGCTCTTCTAGTCAGGGGAGTGTTCTCTAGGATCATAGACAGCTGTGACAAGAGGCTCCCAGTTCCTTCTAAGGGACATAAACATGGCAACTGTATGAAAATAGTAAAAAGTGCTACTAACAGAACTAGACTAGCTGATGGCAAGCAACGTTATTTGAAAAGGAGAGAGGCAGGCAAAATATGCTACCTGAAAGGCATCTAGACCGCTAGAACTTGTGAATATGGTCCTTTGCCGAGACAGATGTACCAAGATCTTTACAAAGGGATCTAAGAAAGGTCTGGAGAGGCTGGGCATGGTGGTGCATCACTTGGAAGGACAGCCTGGTCTATACTGCCACTTCAAGGCAAGGAAGGTCAACATAGTTAGACCTTTCTCAAGCAAAACAAAACAAACCAACAAAAAATCAGATAAATGTCTTGGGATAGGGAACATATCCTGAACTGTTAGTAGCAGTATTAAATCATAAGAGTCCTTATAAGGAGGGGGCAAAATTTCAGAGAAAATGATCAGATTTCAGGAGGTAAAAAGGCCATGTGGTTTGTAGTCCTATTAGGGGTCTGGAGAGCTGGCAAAAATACAGAAGCAGACTGCCCCCTGGAAACCCCTAAGGAACCATGCCTACTTCCGCCTTGACTCCAAAGTGCCAGACCACCCCCGTAAATGAGACAACACCATGTTTTACGCCTCCAAATTTGTAGTTATGTGTCAAGGCAACAAGAGAAATTGATACATACTTTGGAATCCTGAAGCAAGGTAGTATTTATAACAAACACCTCAAAGTGGACAAGTGGTCTTGGGGTTAGTTATTGAATGAAGAAACTAATGGGTCATGGCACGGCTTTCAGAGGCTACACTGCAGTCAGGAAGGAAGTCAGGCAGAAACAGCGCAGAACCTGAAGGTACGAACCAAAGCAGAAAGCATGGAGGGTTGGTGCTTCCTGACTTGCACAGCTGGCATTCTTGTACGCACAGGACTACTCACTCTGAGATAGCACTGGTCACAGTGATAGGACCCTTACACACCAACCATTGATTTAAAATAAAAGAAGCCCTACTGATATGCCCTACAGGCTAATCTTATAGAGATGTTTTCTCAAGTTTTATCCTTTCTTTCCAGATTTCTTTAGATTTGCATCAAACTGACATTGTATATATGTACAAAACATACATATACATGGAGAGAGAATGTGTGTGTGTTTAAATAGAGTTATACTCTTAAGAGAACAACAATGTCCCGTATAGACACCATAGGCTAGTAGATTGAAAGCCCAATGCCAGGAATGGGTTACCCCTTTTGGAATTGTTGGCCAGTAATGTCCCACAGACCTTCATACATTACAGGTGTTTGCTGTTGCTCTTGGTTACATTCCAAGTCTTATCGCTAAAGATACACCGATCTATAGAGAGTAATAGAATACGGAGAAATCAGACTAGTAGATATCTGGAAATTTATCCCTAATGACCGGCTTCCATAGTGTTAGTATTATGCATATTAGTAAATGGAAACAAGCTACCAGTAGTCTTTCTCAGATATGAAACCTGGGAGCTACAATAACAACCTGATTGTCTGGCTATGCCCACTGGTGCTACAGTGGCATGAATGCCATAGGAGCAACCAACAAATATTCGATTAGGTTTAAGGCCTGCTTTACAAGGTGGAAGCCATATGTCGCATCATTATAAGGGCTAAAATCCTATGGTTTGACAGAACACAGGGCCTATGGAACAACTTGCTATTTCTCCAATACCAGGACATGATATTAAAATAACTCATTGACTTACCATTATATGTACATATTAGTATATTTCGCAAACCTCATGAGAGAATCCCCACCCCCAGATAGTGACCTACAACTGGTCCAGGAGAAGAGAATAATAGACTGTAGGGTGCTCAGACTAAAATGAGACATCTATAACACGTTCTTTCCTTCTAAGTATCAGAGAATCATTGCAAATTAGTGAAAACATTGTAAAAGCCACAGGTGGTGGCTAACTACAACAAAACAATGCTTTCCAGACACAACAGGACAGTTGCACTGTCCCAAGACCAGTGCACTGTCAGGCCAGATGAAATTCCAAGTATAAGGAGGGAAAGTGAGTTTGAATTCCCTAGAAGAGAAGCTATTGGTAAAGAGCTGCCGGAGGAGAGTTAGCTTTCTTTAAAGGTGCGGTGCCTGGTAGATGGAATACACACACCCCAGTGAACGCCTGCAAACCCAACACTAATGGAACTGTCTCGTTTTATTTATGTTTTATTTTCTTAAGTAGGTCACAAAATTGGATGGGTATAGGATGGGTAGTGGATCTGGGAGGAATTGGGAGAGAAGATGAATATGATCAAATACAATGCATCAGATTATTTAAGAATTAGTAAAAACATGAATTAAATCTAATTTAAAATGGAGGGTTTATTTTGGTTTAAAGATCCAGGGATTAGCCCACTATGGCAGGGACAGCAGAAGAAGCAGAAGACAGTTGGTCCTAATTTGTCCAAGGCCAGCAAGGGAGAGTACGGGTAGTTATGCACAGTTACTTCTCCTTTTAATTGAGGCAGACAACTGCAGCTCTGCGAATGGCACTGTCCACATTTAGGGTAGGTGCTTTATCTTGGTTTACTTAATCCAGATAATTCCTTAAAGAAATGCTCAAAGATTTGTTTCTGTGGTGACTTTAAATCCCATCAAGTTGACTATCAAATTTATCACCCTGATTTTAAAATATTATTTAAAAATTCAACAGTTTTAAAGTAGGAGAACGTCTTAGATTTTAATGACCTTTTATATTGACAACATCCTAATTCTTATTAGCCATCCTACCTGAAACTTGACGCTCTGATTGATGTCTGACAGGCGGAACTGCTTCAGGAAGCGCTCATCCTCACTCCAGAAAAGGCGGATGTCCGGGATGTCGTAGAGGACCATAGCCAGTCTCTCTAATCCCAGGCCAAAAGCCCAGCCGATCCGATCCTGAGCACCAGCTATGACCAGAAACAAAGCAAAAATGTCTGTTTAGGAGCACTGAGATCACACCGATGCCTGGTGCTCTCTGAAGACTGGCAGTGCTGAATGGTGCCTCCTAGTGGCAGGGATGAAGACTGCTATGGACTCATCCAAGACAACGTTCATTTTACCCTTTTCTTTTTTTTTTATAATTCTTATATCCCCCATGGAAGTTTTGTGGAATCATACCACCCAGGCAGTGTCATTGATGCCTCAATAAAGTCCAAAGGGAGGTTTGCAAAGGGAGGTTTGTTCATCTTCTCATTTGGGTTGATGCCAGAGGTCAACATCAGGTACCTTCTTAGTTCCTTTTGTTATCTTATTTTTTAAAGATTTGTTTATGCTTATTCTTATTTTACGTGTATGGTTGTTTTGCTTGCATTTGCATTTGGATTTGATGTGCACTATATATGTGCAATGCTCACAGAGGCCAACGGTGTCTGCCTGTATGTTCATGGGTGAACCATATATGTATGCAGTTCCCACAGAAGCCAAAAGATGGCAATAGAGCCTCTCGATTGCCTCTGGTGCAACAGATGCTCTTGAGCTGCCAGATGGGTGCTGGGGACTGAACCTGGGCCCTCTGAGAGAATGAAAAAAATCATTGCTAACCTCCATACCTTATTCTTGAGATAGGGTTTCTTAATGAACCTGAAACTCCCTGATTCCGTGAGACTGGCTGGCCAGCAAGCCCCATAGACCCTCTGCTCTTTGTCTTCTCAGATCAGGATTATAGGCATTCACTGCCGACTGGAGTTTCATTAGGTCTGGATCCACACTCGGGTCCTCATGCTTGCACAGCAAGTACTTTACCTACGGAGTCGCAACCCCAGCTCCAAGTCCATGGCTTGGCTTCCACCTCTGAATTAAGATTTTTACCATCAGTGTTTGCTCTGATTCAAACATTGGTTCCCTGTGTGCAGACCACTTAAGAGAAAGGAAGATAAGACTCTCCCTAAGTGGCAAACAGAGATGCATCTTCAACAAGTGCCGCAGCAGATGGCTGACAGTAAGAAAACAATATCAGGCTATTAAGATAGGGCCCGCATCTCTAAATCAGAGGCTATCACCAACTGATAACCACTGGCAAATGAAAGTCTAGTTCTCTCCAAGGGAGGCTCGGGGAATGAACTCCTCTGAAGGTTAGACTGCATAGCAGCAGTAGATGCCAACAGAAATGAACTCAATGCCATCCTGGAGGTTCCTTATAAAATGGCTGTTTCTTCTTCTCCTTTTGTTAATGCGTGCGCTCTCTCTCTCTCTCTCTCTCTCTCTCTCTCTCTCTCTCTCTCTCTCTCTCCTCCCCCACCACAGGTCCATGGTATATGAATTATAGCTTCTGGTTTTGTGTTTTTAAGGGACTCTTAAGTGTGCCAGCACGTGGGTCTCTAGATCTTTATCTGTTTCCCGTTCCTTTAATGAGGCTCTTCTCCTGTGCTTGGTTGTCTGTTTTGTCCTATTCTGATGTGCCTGTCTTTGTTTCATCATTATATTATATTATATTATATTATATTATATTATATTATCTGTTAGAAGCCTGTTTGTTGATGGAAGGCGGGGAAGAACTGGGAGGAGTAGAGGGAAGGGAACATGCAACTAAAATATGTTATATGAGAAAAAATTCAGTTAAAAAACCCTTCACCTTTTTAAAAATGCCATTTTTATTCTTCTTAAGTTATCTCAAGAATGTGGGAAGAAATGTATATTCATTCAGTAACGTTTATTCCAAAGATAAAGGGTCCTGTCCAGATATATAGTATGACACAGACATGAACTTTAAGACTGTATTTCACATATATAAGGCAGAATAAAAAGTGATACAAAGCCCGATGTGGAGGAAGGCATGGGAGTCATTTGTACAGCTAGAAAAGCTTACATAAAGAGCTCATGGAGAAACACCATTCCAATTGGACACCAATGACGCACAGGGTTCTATGGTAGTCAAGGGTGGCTCAAGACCCCCAACTCATGTGCAAGTCCTCAAGAAAGTCCTCCCTTAATATGGTGAGGCCCCATAAAGGATGAATAAAGGATGAGATTTCACTGCCATGATTAGCCCATTTTAGCTAAGATTCCATTTTCACTAAGTAAAAAGAATGGACTTTGCTGGCCATAAGCAACCATTTTGTCTTAAGACGTCTTTGGGAGCTGCGAGAGGAAAAGAGAACCTTATAACCCTGTGGAACATTTACTCCCCGAGTACCCCAGTGTGCTGAGAAGTGGCTTGTAAGCACCAGATGACCTTTATGCCAGAGCTAGTCCAGCATGCTCATTCCCATCGCTATTCTTGTACTGATCTCAATGACGATTGGAGTTTGACTCCCAGCACCCATATCAGATAACTTACAACACTTATTACTCCAACTTTAAGATCTGACAAATCTTGCTTCACCAGGTATCTGCAGACAATCCCCCCACCCTGCCCCAAACACCTGCACTTTTCAAAAAAATATAAAAGCTTGCTTATGTTGGGACAATCAATCACCATGGAAGTTTTCAAAAAGAGCACTATCTGCTTGTTAAGCTCTAACAAATTCCACCATTATAACACTTTGTTTTGGTCCCATTTATATGAAATTTGATCCCGTTTTATTTGGAATACACTCAGCATTATCATGGTTCATTAAGTTATTAAGGCGATCTTATAACCTTATAAACAGAGAAGGCTTCCTCCAGAACAACTGGCCTGTTTTTCTTAACTTTGAGGATGTTGTGCATTACACAATTAGTCATAAAAATTCATTTTTTATTTTGGCTCTGTGGAAACTTAGAGTCAAACGTGTACATCCACTCAGCAACTGAAAAAATGCCCAGGGTTTAAAATCTATGTAACTCCTACCCCAGTTTTATTTTAATGTCCTGATTTCTACTCTACACTGATTATTTCAACGACTTATTTTACCCTCTTCTATGTATTATATACAGTGCTGCAAATTCTTTGTGGAAGAGTGCAAGCCATAAATAAACAAAACTGAAAACCACTGTCAGGTGAAGTGGGAATAATCTTCAGCTTTCTGAATTACAATGAATGAATGGCAGGTGTTCAAGGTGACACAGAGCTTACAGAAGCACCTCCCCCTCATTCTAGAACCATAGACTCCGGGAAGGCAAAGTGACCAGAATGTAAATAGGAATCCTTGCCAACAGAACCCCCGTGATGAGAGGCACCCTGCACTCTAATGGTTGCCATTAGCATTGACTGAACATTTTGTGATACAAAGTTCATGTTTTCATTGTTGCTGAACATCTTCATAATAAGTCATTCACTACCCAGAAGGAGAAGAATGAGTAAGAGTCCAGGGACCAGAGAGTTAAGAAAGGAGAGAAGATACTATCACTGTGAAAACAGAGAAAGAATTGATCTTATAGTCTTAGATGATTTTAACCCATGGATGTGCCTATGAGAAGCCTGGTCCTACAGGCCGCATCTCCATAGCTACTGAGGACAAAGAGAACAATACTAGTTAGTGCCCATTAAAAGATGTGATTTCAGGAGTTGGTTTTCCCTAGAGATTGAAAGATAAAAACAGAGATTATAAAACTAAAGATAACATTTAAAGTAAATAAAATTCCAGGGAAAGGGAGACTTAATAGTAAAAGCACACAGACCAACATCCCCACTCAACACTGGGAGATTGGTCCCTTCTTTCCCCAGAAGGAAAGAAGTACTTTAGTCCTCCATTTATAATACATAGTCAATGGCCTGATTAGAATAAAACCTTCATTAGGAATATAATTTAGGTCTAAAGAAATGGCTCAGTGGGGCTGGTGATTTCCTAGAGGATCTGAATTTGGATCTCTGGAGCCACTCCCAGCAGCTCACACCGTCTAACTGCAGCAAGGAGATCCAATGGCCTCTTCTGCATCTATGGGCACGACACTCACATGCATGCAGCAGCCACATAGCCACATGCATACACAGAAATAAGAGCAAATGTTTCAAAATCTATAATAACCAAAGCTCCAGTGTTCTCTCTCCTCTTCTCCTCTCTCCTCTCTCGCTCTTTCTCTCTCTGCAGTGTGCATTCTTGACTATTATAAAAAGTAAAGGAATTCCCAGAAGACAATTTTTTCAGCGGTTATAATACGAGAGTGAAAATTCATTAAAACTAAAGATAATAGAGTTTTAAAGTAAAATAACATTTCAGAGGGGCATGCTAGAAAAAAAAATTGCAGACCAATATCCCATATGAACACAGATGCATAAATCCTCAACAAATTACTAGCAAGCCAAACTCAGCAGCATATTAAAAGGATTATACACTATGATCAAATGGGATTTGTGCAGGAATGCATGCAAGGGTAGTTCAAAATATAAGACCCAAATAGTGTGATATAGCAAGCTGGTAGAAACAGGAGGAACATACACCATTATCCTAATTAATGCCAAAAAGCATCTGATAAAACACAACATTCTTTCATGATTAAGTAAATTTTTAATAATTAGGACACAATGGAATTTCCTCAACATGAAGAAGATCATGTGTGAATAACTCGTAGCTAACATCATACTCAATGTTGAAGAACTGACAGGGATGCTCACTCCCCCACTTCTATCCACAGGGTCTAAATAGAACAATGGGAGAAGAACAAGAAATAAAAACATCCAAATTACAAACTATAATTATCTCTATCTACAGATGACACAATTTTCTGTATAGAAAACTTTAATGAGTCTATGAAAAAATATGAACTTGTAATTTCAACAGAGCTGTATAATATATAGCCAAAATTTCAAAAATCAATTACATGTCCAAATGTTTATAATAAACAACCTGAAAAATTAAATAAAATCCCCCTTTATTTATAAGAGCATCAGGAAGAGCAAAGTACTTACAACTGCCTTTACTAGCTGAGCCATCGTGTCTGTACCCTACCTTACACTTTATTGAAACCGAAAGTAGATTTGAAATCTAAATTTAATAGTAAAAAGTTAAAAATTCTTAAAAACTATATGGGGAAAGTAATTGTCCCCTACCTCCAAATGCATAGGGAACCCAAGAAAGAAACTGACTTTCATCAATATCTAGATTATTTTGTACATGAAACCATAACCTAAAGCATGGCAACAAAGGCTTGCCACGGGTTGACAAAGGCTGGCTCCTCAGGTAAAAAGGAAAACCCTCAAGGCAATCACAAACAACCCTACTGAAAGGGGGCAGCAATTTGAACACCTCCCATATACATGTGGTGAACACAGTAAGGTACTCGACATCATTAGTAATTAGGAAGTTCGAATGAAAACCACAGTGAGAAACTGCTTCACACATACAATAATAAAGACAAAAAGTATATTGGGTGGCTCCTAAGAAGTCACTGAGTTAGGGTTTGAGGGTAACAGCTCAGACGTGCAGCAGTCATTTAATGTGCACAATGCCTGGGTTCAATTTTAACGTAGGTTCATAATATGCTGGAGTAGTGCATTCTGCCTTCCTTCTCTTCATTTCTCACTTCCTTCCCCCACTCGCCCAGTTGCATACTGGTGTTGGGTAGTACTGGTCAGAGCCAAATGATGGAAATAGCTAATGTGCATTTCAATAAATGAAGAATTGAGTAGAATGCTTGATTTTTTTTTTCTTTCTTTTTTTCGGAGCTGAGGACCAAACCCAGGGCCTTGAGCTTTCTAGGCAAGCACTCTACCACTAAGCTAAATCCCCAACCCCGCATGATTTACATAGAATAGAATATAATTTGGCCCCCAAAATGTGCTGCTCTGAAACACTACAGAGCAAGCATGGCTCTCGTCAGGAGAATGTTACACAAGGAAGCCAGGCACAAAATGTATGGTCTCTAGAGAAGACTCGCTCATGCGGACAGCAAGCTGACAATAGTAGTCACAGGATGGGAGAGGTGACAGGGAGGGTTTGCTTAATGAACACAGAGCTAGTGACAGAGGAGATGAAACTACTGAAAACAATGGTGACCTGTACAGTTCAAACAGGCTAACAAGGCAAATTTTATAAATTTACTACATAAAATATTATATATCATTGAATCAGAAATAATCTAGTATTTGCTAACAGCTCTGAACTCTATGACATGGTTCACTTTAAAGGACTTAACTCAAACACTGATCTAAATAAATGCTCAATGAAATACAAACTATAGCAATAATGGGTAATATTTACTATTTAACAGCAACACTAGACACGAATTGTTAAGTCTCCTCCCGTGGCCTCTGGTCTCCAGGAACTTGGAAGGAAACAGGTACAGCCAACCATGATGCTGTTGAAGTGACATGGTACCCCACGGTCTCCTTCCATCTGTGCATGTCTCTGTTTGGATGGCCCTTTCTCAGTGTACCTCATGCGCATGGGCGAAAGTCTTCTTCAGCACATATGCTAACCCCTGCTGCTATCCGCTTCTGCAGAAATCACACCTCCCCAAATTCTTCCCACTGTCCCAACTTCTTATTTGTCACCAGACTTCTGAGACAACTTGGACAGCATCTTAGCCTCTTAATCACTGACACAGCTCCAGGAGAGTCCCAGGCATTTGGTGTATACCTCATGTTCAGTATGAATCTGCAGAGATAGCAGGACGCTGTGAAAGAAAGAAGTCTCAAAACTTTACTTTCTCTTTACTTGCTACAGAGAATTTCATATTTAACATGGAGCTTTCGATAATTTCCCTTTGTTTTGTATCTGCAAGTGATTTTATTGATCATATACACTTTGAGGTGACATTTTAACAGAAGTGACTTAATGTTTTTGTCTTATGAAAGGCATGGTCTCTTGTTAGCCAGGTTTGGTCAAAATAATTATAAAACCAAGTAATGTTTCTAAACTCTCAGTCTTCCTGTCCATGTAAAGTAGTTGGAATAAAGATGTGAGTTATCATGCCTGGCTAGAAAGGCAGCCATGCTGCTGACTCCCAGCAACTGAGGCTCACAGATAACCTCAGATGCCACCCCAGAAGGATCATCACCCAGAGAATGGAGCATGAGGAAGAAGGGGATGTCTTCCTCATTTCCCCACTCTGCGGTATGGGCATGAGTGCAGGCTGCCTAAGGTCTAGCTCTTACTACTGTTCTGCTTTGCCTTCTTCCCCAGCAATTGGGTTGTAGAAAGCTAAACAATTATTTTCTTAGAAGGCATAGGCTAAAGGAAAATTACTACCTATTAAAATGAGTTTTTGTACTATATTAAATATGTTTTTTCTTCATGTCAAAAGGGTTTGATTTCTAAAAATTCTTCAACTTTAGGAGACATATGCCCAAGACAACTGGTACACAAAACACTGAAACTTACCAATTAAGATGCATATATTTCATGGGATGCCACCAATTCCAGGATATTTCCCCCATACAGTTTGATTTAACGCCTCACAGTGAAGCCCCAGAACTGCCAGACTGGTATCAAGGCTTTACAGATGCTGGAACTCAAACTGATGGGCAAGTCAAATACATATCCACTGGCGGCTTTACCAGATTGATGTGGAAACACTGATGCATAGGGGCTAGCTGAGGTCTTTCCAAACACCGGAGAGCTGCATTCCATCTGTGACCTTCTATTTTGGAAGTGCTTGTTTGCAGACTGACTTTGCCATAGTCCATGAAATCTCAAAAAAATGACTTATAGAAAGAGGTACTCAGATATACTAGGAAAATTCTATGTTGGGTTTTGGCAACTCCAAAAATGGTCGTCATGCGGATATAACCTGAACACACACATGGAACTCCCCCCCTCCCCTATGAGTTAACAGGATGAGTGCTTAGGCAGTGGTGCTGGATAAAAGCTTTTGCATCCCTGGATCATTAGTTACGTTGACCATCACAGGAAGAGCAAGCAGCCATTGCCCAGAGAGACACTGTGTACCCAGAAGCAGGCCTAGAAAGGCCTGTGCAGTGGCATCAACTCTGATTTGTCCTTTCCCTACCTAGGATGTGGTCCCTGGTCTCCTACTTTCAGCCACACTTCTTAAACTTTTCCTCTGGGACAGGCCACTAGATGATTGACTTCTCCAGTTGAGCAACAAAATCGATCTACTGCCGGAAAAATGTTTCTAGGTGTATACATCCTTGGCCCCACACATTCTGTCAATAAGTCCTTCACATGATCCAAAGGCAGACTTGGCTTTTAAGTTTCCTATGGTCTGGATCAGACAGTGCACCAGGTTCCACCGGCTATGAAGAGTTTTCTTAACATGCTCTGCACTGTGCACTCCTCACCATGCACAGATATCATTGCCTTATCTCATGGAGCTCCCTGGGGCCCAGGCCCTTTCTTTAATGGGTCCAGGATTTGGCTTTCTGCACTTAAAGGAACAGAAGTTTCTGAAGTACATGTCAATCAACAGTACATGAAGTGAGTGCCAAAGACTTCCCCTTGGTGGGCATCCTTAATTTCCCTGAGAGACATGCAACACAGACATTTCCATCTTTTTGATCCTTTAGGATTTAATCCAGGTATAACAGGAGCCTTCCCAGCAGCCAGCTCTGGACAGAGATACACTGGAAAGAGGTGGACCAACCTCCAGGGGCCAAACCTCCCTTTCAAATACCTGCTTTAGGAATAAACATGGCAATGGGCCCTAGATAGAATTCTGCTGGGATACTCACAGGCTAGAGTTTCACCTCAGATAAAGGACCCTTTGGAACTCCTCTTTTCATTACCACATGAGCTGCGATCACTTGAGAGTACAGGGACTGCACAATGACTATAATGTACCAGAAAGAAATGCAGGCAAGCAACAATCTGGTTGCCGGAAACCAGTATACTGAGAAGAGAACAGGTAAATGCAGAGCCTTGTCCCTGCAAAAGAGCCTTGGATCTCCACATTAAATCCTTTCTGTCTTCAAATGGATGATGATGATCTGTGTGACTTGCTCTACCGTGAGCTATGGTTTTGTTGCTTGTTGAAAGACATATAAAAACTCAGGTGATGAGCAATAGGGAGAGGAATAGCAAAAGCTATTGAAGTGACAGGGCTTGATGGGGAGAAAGGTGATTTCAATGAATAGATTTCTTTCTTGAGACTTCCCCTTTGGACAGCAAATATCAAGTACCAGCTTTCATCTGAGTTTCAGGATGTCTTCTTTCAAATAAAGTATCATCACTGTTGGGAGATGTGCAGAGCCAGGGCCTACGTCTCAATGACACCAGGCATGGAGCTTTGAGGAGTAATAATATGAACGCTGAGTGTAAATTGCAATGAAAGTGGATCAGGAAGCACTCCGGGAATTTGGAAAGAAAAAAATGGAGAGGAGAGAAAAGGAAAGGAAAGGAAGGGAAAGGAAGCAAAGAATACTACAGAGATTTATCACAAAAATACTTAGACTAATAAATATACCATTTGGTACTCCTAACAGGAAGCGACTTGAATCACATGGTGTCCAGAACACCCCAAGAAGACAACTTTGTGCTTTATTCAATATGCCCCACAACACAAAAGTACAGCCCCATACGAATATAAAGACTTCCTCCCCTGTGGAATGAAGTGGTAATATTATCTCATTCAGCAGTGCTTATCAACAAACTTCTATAAGGAAGGGGACATGTAACCCCAGACCTTCATCATGTGTTCTACAAGAAGGTACCCAAAATCCAATGGGATCAACAGCAAAGACATGTTGACTAGAAGTTAAAGGAACCCTCATATCATAAGAAACCATCCTACAATGCATAGAAGAACTGCAAAGGGGCTCATGTCCTTGGCACTATAGTCTGAGAACCAAAAACAGTGTTTTGGGTTTCACCCTTAGAGCTTCACAGAGCTCACATGCAACATTCACTCTACAGGTACACACCAAAGTATACAAGCTACAGAAATGAGCGCACACCCTAGAGACAGACATATAATCAAATTCCCTCAGCCAAAGAGGGTGGCAGTAGCCACATCAGCCATCACTTTATACATTCTATTTACTTGGTAGATTTACAGGATATATTTGATTCCTAATGACAATAACAATATCAATTTATATTGGTACTTACTAACACATGTGTAAATATTCATTGCATATTATAGTAACCAGTTATGTCATCTGAGAGTCGCTGTATATAGCACGCTGTGTTAGCCATTGACATTTGTTTACTTTTTAAATAAGGGATGAAGGTTTCATATTGTATAACACTCTCAGCTAATTTGAAACCTACCTTCCATTTTTTGAGTCTCTGTCATTGTCTCATAGCATTTTTCCCATTCAGTTGAGGACTACACATTATCCTTACACATCACGCACAGCCTCTGTTCATCTAAAAACACTCCTAGCTTACCTTGTGTTTTACATGATAGTGACATGACTTGAAAATCCAAGGTCATCTGTTCCATACACTGTCCTGAACTTAGAATCACCTAGTACTTCTCTGTGACTAGATTCAGATTCTAGAATCCAGCAAAAACCTACAAATGACTCTGCTTCTTCTTTATGCATCAAGCTGAGATTGTCTACCCCAGCCCCAGGCTAGTTGTTTCTAGCATTTAGTTTTCTGCATTAAAAAACAAAATTATTCCCACAACTTGTGGTTCGGGTCAGTTGATCCTGGGTTCTTCTGGTCCTCACTAGGTTTACCTCACGTGCAGGCTGGACTCATCACAGGCTGCAGTAGGCTGCCTACTGCTGGGTATCTCTACTCCTCTACGTCATCCAATAAGCCGGTTTGTGTGGACACACATATGGGTGCAGGGGTCTACTTGCATCAAGGTTGGGTATGCAAACACACTGCCCTTTTTGCTGTTGACCTGATTGACTAAAGCCAGGAACAGGGTCAAGCCACATATGAGGAGTGGAAAAAGATTATCAACTTAGTCATTAGCAAGTCTGTGGAAGGACAAGCTACAGTATCTTAATATATAAAGTATATGTAAATGATTTATGCTAATCTTCATTTATTCCTTTAGCATATACCTATTATGACATATATATATATATAATATATATATATATATATGTATGGTAGAGGCTTTCTCACTGGTAATATCAAATAAACTAAGAAAAAAGAATAAACAATTAAACAATTACTTGGTATGATTAAATCTCATATCACTAGGTGAAGTTACTGTTACCAACTCTATTTATTAATAAATGAGAAAACCAATGTTTAAAGAGCTTAACTAATTTTCCCAAGGTTATACAGCTATCTGGTCGTAAGAAGTAGAAAATCCCACTGAAAATTAAATACATCACAGACATGTGACTTCTAGGAGAAGGGTTCCAGAGATGGCCATTTCCTGGTTTGGTAAAACAGCTCTCGGGGGCCATGGATGATCCTTGCTCCTTTTATCTTCTTGTCCCACCTGCCACGATCAATGCTTTAGTTATCTGGTGCTGCACAGAGAAAGAAAGCTTGCCTAATACTCCCTGCTTCCTAAAAGACATCCTCCAGAGCTGGGTTGCTAGAACACTAAGCTTTAAGGGGTGAAAGAAACATGGTAGCCTGGCTTCTCTAAGTCCAAAGGGAAAACGTCTCTAAGGAGAGGTGGCACAGGGGTCAGTCAGCCAACAGTTAGTACGTGCCAGATCCAGGAGCATAAAGCATGAGAGCTCATGTCCGCCCTCAAGGGATACATGCTCTCAAAGCAAAGAGACAACCAGTCACAAGCTCTGTGAGTGCTGAAAATGAGGTTCTATGGGACTGCAGAGGGAGGAGCAGTTACTTTAAAATAGGCTGAACAAGTCTATTAGGAAAAGTACATCAGAAATGTTCTTAAATGACTACGGGGTCTTGAAGATAAGATTACCAACCAGAAGCAAAAATAAGGCACACAAATGGAGACAGAAGCATGGCCTTGGGCCAAGCTGACCAAACAGGGCATAGCATAGTGCAGGAAAATTCAGAGCTTTAAACATCATACCTCCCTCTGCCTTTTTTTTTTTTTTAAAGAATTGAAGGCTAAATACAGTAATATTCAAGTCACCAAACAAGAGCTCATGCCCTGCCTCTTATGCCAGCCTCAGACTATCCCCAAATACAGAGCTTTCGTTTTTCAGCCTATTTCCCTCAATTTCATTGTAAAACCCTAGATTTTTAAGAGAGAATTAAATGTTTTTAAAGTAAGATGCTACAAGTAAGCTATCTTACAGTAAAGAACAGCCTCTTGATAGTTTAATTGTTTTGTAATTGTTTTGTTTAACCACCTCATAGTTTAATACTAAAATTAATATTTCCCATCTTACATATAGAAATTGTGATTGATTTGCTGTTCTTATTTGTTTGTTTATGGCTAAGGTCTCACTAAGTAGCCCAAGTTGACATTGAACTCCTGTCTCCCCCACTGAATGCTGAGATTCCTGACTTGAAGTGAAGGTTGGCTTTTGTTTGTTTGTTTTGTTTTGAGACATGGTCTCATGTAGTCCATGCTAGCCTCAAACTGTATAGCCAAGGATGACGTCAAAATTTCTGATCACCTCTTTCTAGCTTACCTGTGCTGGGATTATAGGAATGGCCACCGTGCCTGGTTTTATGTGGTTCTCGGAATCAAATCCAGAGCCTCAGGTATGCTAGTCAAGCACTGCACCAATTAACCTGGATCCCTAGCCCGTTTGGTTTGAGATGGTTTAACTCTGAAACTCTGTAATCCAAGCTCATCTCCACTTCCCAGCAACCATCCTGTCTCCGTCTCCCAAGTGTTGAAATTGCAGGGATAAACCACTTCCTCAACGAGAGGCAGTTTTCATGTTATTACTTACTGTGTTTTGTTTTAAATTGCTTAAACTGAATATAGATTTTTAAGTGATAAAGAAACTGGGCACCACTTGACATGAACTAAAGTGATCATTGCTTTTCGCTTCCCATTATATTTGGAATCTTTAACAAGGGGAGTCACACCCATAAAAGGTGCTTGAGAAACATTCCAGAGCAGCGGTGCACACCTGCCCATGCTGGGAAATGCCTGCACTCACAAATTCATCACTAGACTTCCTTCTTAACAAGTTACCAAAACAAGGCCGCAGGCAGAAAACGAAGCAGGCTCAGTGAGTTTACTATATTGTAAACAAGTCTTTCAAGACCCAGAGTAGAAGTGGAAGGAGGGCCAAGGAGTCCCCTAAGCATGAATTACCAGGACACTTGGAATCTAGAAGCCCTGACTTGGAGAACGGGTGAACAGTGGCCTTCTACAGAGACAGCAGCGTCAAACATCAGCTCACACTTGAGGAAGTCACCTGATCCAGCCCTTGGCTGACTAACAAGAAAGTCAAAGGAACTGTCAGGTATGAAACATAGTCTACAGACTTAAAGTCTCTATCACCTGCTCATGGATCCCATCGACCATGTGAGTGTGTGTGTGCGTGTGAGTGTGTGCACAGACCCACATGCAGGTATGTTATATACACATGTATGTAACACATTCACACCATGGACATATTAAGAAGAATGCCCTCTATTTTCACATGTGTGGAAGATATGAAAACATACTAACGCCCATTTTAAACATCTTAACTCATAGCTAGCATTCCTAAAGTATTAAACTGGATGACGTCTCTCTTTATGCAAAAAGAATGGTTGTTTTCATCTCGCCACTAGAAAAACAGCTCTCCAAAAGAAATGTTAACTGTGCTCTATTTCTTGTGACACTGTTGATTTTTTTTTTTTTTTGTTGAGGAAAGGAACTTAATTTAGAGTAAGTAATGCCACTGTCACTTGAGTCTATGAATGATGAAAGGAATGTCAGCTATTCTAATTCCATAATTCCCAAGCATTGACAATTAACGGAACACTCTTTACTAGTGGGAGTTGTTTTAAGCAGCAGATAAAGGAATCACTGAGCCTTTTAAGATTTATTCTCATAACCAAATTTCCTATCTCTTCATAATTATCCAAAATATAATTAAAAGATGACATTTAAAAACAAACCTTAAAAAAAAAAAAATCAAACTGCATCCCACTCCCAACGGAAAAGTGAGAAGCGAGGCCTGCCTTCCAGGAGCAGTAGGAGGAAGTGCACAGCGAAGCCCATAGTGATCTCAGCCTCCCTGCGTGCTGCAGCTGTCACCCTAGGCATCAATCTCACTTGTCAATACGGGAAATGCTCAATCGTATCACTGAATGTTATTGGACAGGTATTAATTGTGCTGTTCCACTGCTGAAGAAATATTTGTCGACCTTTCACAACAGAAAACAAATCAATAGGAAGATCTTATGAAAACTGTTTTCTCCCTGGGTTTGCTCCAGAACTGGGAAAATTTACAGAGTTACATATTTGTTAGACCATCTGTTTCAAATGTATCTACAGGAAGAGAAAAGGTGTCTTTTCATGTTAGCCCAAACACAAAATCCAGGGGCCTCTATAATTCTCTGACTGGACTCATACTAATTATCAAAACATGAAATTCCTGAGGAAAAAAACCTAACAGCTTGAAACTATCCATCCCACATAACTGTATGAATGTGCCTCATTTCAGTCTCTCCTCTCTGCTGTCAGCTCTGCTCATCAACACTAAGACAGTTTACTTTGTACTCTACATCACCAGAGGGCACATCCTCAAAGAACAAGGGATTAAGGTGTAACGGGAGGATTGTGAACAGTATGGTCAAGGAGTTTTTCAGGGCTTGGCCCACACAACTGTGTGCAACTATTTATAAGAACTTCTAAAAATACAGGAAACTTAACCAAAACAACAGTAACAAACAAAATTAGGCCAAAAAGCTTTTGCCTAGTAACATTTCACATATATTAACCAATACTTTTTAGTTAAAGAGTTTGACATAAAAATAAGAAAAAGTCAACTAACCCCAAGAAGGCCAACCCATGTATGAACGAAGGGGCCTCATGCAAGTGACAGATGTCCTTCAACAAGTACATGACCAGAACAACTGTGATACATATTTATCATGGCATCCATAATACTGTACAAGTATAGTTGATAAATCAGTCCCCATGAATCTCCAGGGAATTACACTGAATGAAGAAAGCTAATCTCTAAAAGCTATATCCTGTGTGATTGCATTTTGTGTCAGTATAAAATAATACCATTTTAGACACTGAGATAGGTCAGATAGAAACTGTTAGGTCAGGGTGAGTTGAAAGAAAGAGCCTTAGAGATGCTTGGTGGTTACCAGGAAGCAGTTCTGGGAAGCTATGAAAATATTGTTTAGCAATGGTCATGCTCCTTTTAAAACCTGAGGGCTTTTGTGTGGGCAAAGAGTTAACACCACACACTCATAACTATTCTCATGCTCACACGGAATCCTATGTACAGTTCCAGAGAGCCTCAAACTCTCTGTGGTTCTCTCTTCCCATGAAACAACAGGCTTGACCACAAGTCTGTGTGAGGAGCTCAGCGTCCTCCTGACACCTCTCTTCTACAGAAACGTTTGGCTTTGGCCATGTACTACATATCTACCTCGGACTCCTTCTCTCCTGTGATCTACCTTTGTGCACTATTTGGTGGGATGGCCAACAGAACATGGCCTGTTGTGGGCACTACTGCTGTTTCAGAAACAGGATGAAAGAAAAGAATGTTAAACGGAACACTTCCTAACATCAGAAGAAGTCCCCAGTTAGGAACTGCGGACACGCATGTGTTAGGTTTCCAAACAACAAAGTATCATATGTAACATACATGAAAGGGTCATTTTGGCTCACAGTTCCTGAGATTTAAGTGTGCTATCATACGTGTCTCTGAAAGTGCAATAGTTAAAAAAAAATTGCTTCTTCATGTCTAAGAATAGAGAATAGGAATTCTACAGTCTCCTTCCAGGAAATGCTCTCAGTGCCCACCTACAGGCCATTATCTGTCTCAAGGCTCTGCCATGTCCCAAGAATGAGCGAGCCTTAGGGAGCAAGCCTTTAGTACATGCCTTTACAGGACATTCAAGATCCAACCACAGCAACCGACTGTAAAGACTGGTGAGCTCATCCCCACCTCCATGCTAGAGGAGTAAAAGCTAAACATTCAGTGCTCTTTGCCAAATGTCTTCCTTCGAGGACTTATTGACCTCCCTTTCTCCATCTCCTCAGAAAGTAAAGTGGCTGCCCACAAAAGGAAGTAGGGCAGAATCTGGTCACATTTAGGAAAGTCTCAAGACCAACAATGCAGCAAAGGGCCACCAGAGGACCTGGAGGGTGTCTGTGCTGGATTAAAGAGTTCATGTGCTGTGGCTTCATGGGCTCCAGAAAGAAAGTAGCTCTCCACTGCAGACAGCTGTGCCTGCACTCCTTCCCTCCTCTCTACCTCAAAAGCCCGACTGAGTTCCTTCCCTCTTCCTCCCTGCTGCCTCTGCCCCCACCTTTCCCTGTCATGCTTCTGGCTAACAATGGTCCTAAATAGAGCAGCACATGGCAAACTGAGCAGACATGAAGGAAAAGGAAGTAGAAAATCACAAGTTAATGGGCCCTAATTTTCTGGTTTTATCCCCTTTTCTTCCAGTGTTAAATCTTAAAATTTCATCCATTTCACCAAGTCATTCTTTCCAAACGAATCCAACATATCTTTTAGCCATGGATATTGACTATAAGAAGGAAAACAGATGGAAGGGAACTTAAAAGGACATTGGAATAGAACTGCATAAAAATAAGATATCAGTTGGCAAAGCCAAAAACATACTTCCGCCAATCTGAGCACATAAAACTTCTATAATAATATGTGTTAAGCAGGCACATATCAGTAAAATGTCCTCTGTGGAACACAGTGCCAATTGTTCCTTTTACCACGCAACAGGTCAAGTGATACAAACACCAACACTTAGAGTAAATGGAACTTGAAAGGCACATCTCACTGCATTTTCCTTCCCGGAAATAAAGGAAGGTGTAGCTCACAGTCACCCTTGCAAATACCCAGGAGTCCGCATACTGCAGGCTTCTTAATGATCTCTAAGCATACGGAGATCTGTTCCCTGAGACCCTCCTGTTCCCTTGTCCCTTGCTGTAGGGACATACATGGTCACAGGTTCTAGAAGTTATGACCCTAATGGGACACTCCACAATAGTCCGAGAGTAAACAGTCAATGAATTAAGTCATTGGGATTTATAGTGCACTGTTAGTGCAGCGATGGCCTAACCTATCCTGATTATTAATCAGGCTTTGGATTCTGGTGAATGGAAGAATCTAGAGTCACTGAAGGGTAGCACAGCCACAGGATAGTACCACATTCTTAATATTAAAGCCATTTTATTCTTTATAAGTAATTTTGATCACCAGTATAAGCTTTTTACTTAGGCTTTGGAGGAGATTTACAGAAACAGAGGCACTTATAAATAGTTATGAAGATGACATTCCTGAACTGCACTGAGGAAGCATTTGACTGAAATGAATGAAATGAAATCCTGAAAGTCTAAAGAACAATGCAGTGAAAAAGGTTACCCAGGGGGGCTGTGGAATCATGATTTCCAGAAGTTCCTATAAAAACGACTGACAACCCATCCTTGGTTATATCGGGATTTTAGCTAGCTAGAATTTTTGCCACCTAGAATACTCAGGTCTTGGTCAGAAAAGCCAGAATGCTTTTCAGGAATGTTTCTCAAACTTTCTAATTCTTAGTTCTGGAAGTGTTTTTCTGTTTCCGGTTAAAAGTAAATGGAACTTTGATGTGGTTTTGCTCAATAGTAATTAATTCAGTGATTATTACCCATAGAAGCACTACACAAGGAACACTAGGGTACCACAGGGGTAGCCAAGGCTACTACCATACATGGAACATGGCTCTCACTGTCACTGTCAGTCACCAACTGTTATTCCAGATACCACAGGTTACTAAGTGTAAACAGATCTTCCCTTCCTGCTGCATGCTGTCACCCAAACCCAAATCTTAGATAAAATAAAAGCTCAAAAAAAAAAAACCAAAAAAAACCCTGGGAGTGTTTTTGGCCACTGGGACATGATACTTCAAGATTAGTATCTTGAAGATTACAAAAGAGATCAAGTGAAAGAGAAAAGCAGACTGTTACATAGGAACAAAGAAGACTTCTGAGAACTCCTGTACATATTATTCGGAAAAGCTTCCAATAACCAGAGTTCAGAAGCAGCACTGGCTGTACCCAGAACGAGGCAGAAGTAGGGGTGGCTCTTGATGGTAAATTACGTATGTCAAAAGAAGTCTGACTCTGATTGCTTTGAGGGTAGCAGATGAATCCCTTATTCAGTGGCCAAATAAAATCGAACAGGACGTCCAAATATTCCAATTTACTAACATATGCACATGCTGATATGCTCCCATTTTCTATTGTAATAAATTTATAATGATTTTAAATCAATATTTTACTTCTTTGGGGACTGTATTTCTTTGAAAACTTACTTCCATGTGTGATCTATTCTCAGAAACTCCAAGGGTAATTTGAAAAATATAGCTCCATCATTTTTTTACTCAACAAGATTGGCAAAAAGATTCAATGTGACAATGAAAAATGTAAGCAAGGAGGTAGACAAACAGGACTTTCATACATTGCTGCCAGGGTAAGGAGGGGAATTCAGGAGGCTGCAGTTCTATCTGTAACACATTCTCAGAAGCTGGTAATGTGACTGAGTGTACGCAGTGCTGTTCTTTGTATTTTGGGAAATAATTTACATTTTTCTTAACAAAAAATTAAAAAAAAAACATATTGTGTAAAGGGATGTAGGGTGGGACAGGTCCTAACATTCAATGTTAGTAAGTTTGTTTCCTTCCCATTTCGAGAAAGGGCCTAATTCAATAGCCCAGGTTCACCTACAGATCATGCGGGCCTCAAACTCCTGTTAATCCTCCTGCCTCAGTCATGCGATTACAGACGAGACCTACACTTATACTTAAACAAACACATACCCTCATGGTTCAGCAAGATGGTAAAAGCTAAAACTGACTACATGAGTTGAATGCCTGTAACCCACATGGTAGAGGAAGGATGGGATCAACTCCTGCTAGCTGTGCTCTGACAACTTTACACACACATGCACACACACACACACACACGCACACAGACACACACACACACACACACACACCACTCTCTCAAAATAGATTGTTAAAAAATCTTTAGCAAATCAACCAAGCTTATTATTTTTGAACTGGATTTATGAAGCTTAGGTTTGACCCACCTTAGAAACAAGCAGGAGTCTTTGACACAATAGTGCCTGGGATTGAGGAGAAAACAACTGTCAACTTCTCAAAATCTGCTACTAGCCTCACACTGTGAAAACTGTGTGATTTTAAGAAAATCACCTAAGGACATTAATAGGCTGAACTGAACTTGAACAGAAGTACCAAGTCATCCCATTTGGTTACTCAAAGCAACACTGGATAGAGCCTCGCCATTCACTTGTCAACACAGCTCAGCATTAAGACCACGCCTGGGCCCATCCAATGTGATTCAGTGGAAGGAACATTACATTGGCACTTGGCAACCAGACAATAAAATATGGTAATACAAGGAGAGGTTATTTATTTTCATATATTACTATAGCAATGACACTGGACTCAGAGACTTACTATTGAGAAAACACACGGAAGTCTTGAAATACAGAAGTGGTCTTTGAGTAGAATATCTTCTCTCTTGCCTTTGTTGGGAATTAAGACTGGAGAAACGAGCAGCATTCCCTCCATTCCATAACCAGGCTTTCCTGGTTTTAATTATTAAAACCATGATCATTTGAAAAATACACTGTTTGTATTTAGTTACTTTTCTATTACTGTGATGAAAAACTACAAATGAGGCAACTTATTAAGAACTATTCGTTTCAGGCCATTAAGAATCCATGATGGCGGAACAAAGCATGGAGGCAGGAACAGCTGAGAGCTTATACCTCCACCCAGTAGCAGGAGGCACTGGGATGGCATGAGACTTTCGAAACCTCAAAGGTTAATCTCAGCAACTCACCTCCTCCTAAGCTTTCCCAAGCAGTTCTACCAACTAGGGTCCAAGTATTCAAACAATGAGCTTACGGAAGTCATTTTCATTCAAACGACCTCGCTCTGTTCCCTGGCCCTAGACAGGCTCATGGCCATATCACAATGAAAAATTCATTTAAACCAAATTGAGAAGTTCCCATAGCCTCGATATTTACTAAAAGTCCAAAGTTTAAGTCTCTTCTAAGATGCAAAAGAATCTCAATTGTAACCCCTGTAAACTAAATATGCAAATCACAAATGTTCAATTTACAATGGTTCTGAGTATTCTGAAAGAGAGGAATCATGGAATAGCAGACAAAATACTGGATCAAAGGAAGACCAAAGTTCCAATCTACTAGGTCCACGTCTGATGTCAAAGGGCTTAAATGGCTCTTCCTTCCCGTCTTTGCTGCCTACAAGATACCATCTGTCTCTGGCTGGTTCCACTGCCCAGTTCGAGCTCCCTTGGCAGACATCCACGGCTGTAGAACCTCCAACAATGCAAGCCCGGCTTTCCTTTCAGAGCTTCACTCAACTCAAGGGTCTCTCAGAGCCTCCATGCAAGGACTCCCCTGAACTATGGAAGAATATTCTACAACCTCCTTACTAGTGTATCGTTCATGACTCTAAGACAGCACCACAGGGAGGACATTGACAAGTTTAGCTACCAACTGAGGTGAACACTGGGCACCGTGAATCACATTAGTGAGGATTTGATTGATGTTTCAGGAGTAGGGAGTTCCGTAGACCCTTCTTCTCACAGTTTGGAAGCGATGCTGGGCAGGGTCTTACGCTGAGGGCATCCTGCCCTTATCGCGGTCTGTGTCAGACTGCTCCTTAATGGCATTGTTTCTTCCAGCACAGCTTTGCTTTTTTACTTCCCAAACTGTACATTTTGCATTTCTTTCTACTCCAACTGCTCTTTTTTAGCACAGATTCACATAACAGTGGTTACTAGCAAGCATGTAATAGAGTCAATATTAGGCTGTCTTGTAATCACCTCCACCAAAGAAATTAGAGAATTACTTCTGAATTAGCTCAGGCCAAGTCTTAGGCCAAGGGCAGAAGGTAGCCACACTCTTTGCCAAAATATCACAGGAATGGCTATAAACTCAGTTACTGTTGAAGTCCTTGATTCCTTTTGATGCCTCCCCACCCTCCACAGTCCACGCATATCTCAGCACTACTGCCTTCCAGGTTCCTAATGTGAGAACCAAAGTTAAATGCTGGAGCCTATTGTCTTGGTTTCACTCCCTTAAGCAAGTTTGTTTGACCTATCTGCATCAAGTGTGTTGGAGCACGTGTGGGGGGCCATGTGTGGCAGGAAATACATCTGGATGTATGCTTGTCCCTGATTGGACCTGATGGGAAATGTGGTGAATTGTGGGTTCTGCCTTTTTAAGCCCCTGGTATATGTGACTCATGGCCATTTCCCTGGGAACTCTGGAGTGGTCCTGGCCAAAGCCCATCCTTCTGGCCGGTATTTAAGTAAAGCTTTCTTCAAATTTGGCTCAAAGACTGTAGCAGTGGTCTTAGGCTCAACCCACGGGATTAACAGTAGTCATGTGACCCATTAAGCTCTGCTTATATATTCAACTGCTTTTCCAGTACCAAAGTCTTCCACATTTTTTGGAAGAAAAAAAAATCCTAAAACAATCATGTGGTCAGGTATGTTATAGCAACAGTCTACCTCCTAATACCAACTTCTTAGTTAGTTTCCTATTGCTGTGATACAACACCATGATCAAAGAAACTTAGAGAAAGAAGAATTTGGGGATTCCAGAGGACTAAGATTCCATCACCATCATGGTGAGGTACACTGGCAACAGACAGTCTGAGCTGAGTAGCAGCTGAGATCAATCGCCCTGATCCACAATCAGGAAGCAGACAGTATACTAAGGAGGGCAGGAGGCTTTTTAAATATTAAGCCCACTCCCAGGGACAACAAATGTGGGGAACAAATATTCTAATGCCAGAGACTTATGATGGACATCTCATTCCCACCACCACCAGGGTATTTTATATTAAGTCTTTGAAACTTTCATACATGCTAAAATATATTTTGACAATATTTACATTTCATTCCCCCTCCAAGTCTTCCCAAGATCAACTCACCCCCCCCAAACACACAACTTAGTGTCTTTTACTCCATTAAGTAACCCACCGAGTCCAATTTATCTTCCCATATGCTCGTGGGGGTAGGGCCATTCACTAAAGTATGGTCAGCTAATTAAAGGCCACAAACTTAAAGAAAAATGATTCTTCCTCATCAGAAGCCAACAACTGCCAATGGCTTCTCTGCTAGGGTTGAAATCCATGAGTCCACTCCCTTCCAAGCTGGATGCTGACTGGCTTGATATGCGCATGTGCGTTCGGGACTGCAGTAGTTCCGTCATGTTCAGAAGATACCGTTCTACTCTGGTTCTCCTCAGCTTCTGATTCTTACATCTTTCCACCCTCTTTTCCACAACAAGAAGGTACTCTGTTCTTCTTTTCTTCCTTTCTTTTCTTTCTTTTTTGGGGGAGGGGCATTCTCTGTGTAATAGCCCATGCTGTCCTCCACCTGCCTCTGATTTCCAAGTGCTGGGATTAACGGCATGCACCAGGATGCCAGCCTGGACTCCTTTCTTAAAATAGTAAATTTGTCTAAAACTCTCTAATCATAGACTAGAAAGATGGCACAAAAGAGCAACAATTGCTCTCCCAAAAGAGCCAGGTTCAATTCTCATCACTTACGTGGTCCTTGTAACTATCTGTAACTCCAGTCTAAGGGGATCCAATGCCCTCTTTTCTGGACTTTGCAGTCACCAAGCACCTGTGGTGCACAGGCACACAGAAGACAGAACACCCATACACATAAAATAAACAACCAGGGGGAAAAAGCTGGAATCTTCACTATCAACTTGACCAGATTTGAAATAACTTAGAAGTCATAACTCTGAGCATGTCCGCGATTATTTACATAAAGGTTTAACTTTCTGTTAAAGTTAAAGAAGGAAGACCCACACTGAATAAACAGCCGTGCTCTATGGACTGGAGTCCTAGACTGATTGGTATGCCCTGTCCTTTGTATCGTGTCTTTTCCAGATATGAAAATCCCTAACTCCGATCCTGGTTGCTGCATCATGCTTGGTCAGGTGTGCTGACACGCCGTTGAGAGAAGTAGGTAGCGCACACACTCGCAATGTTTTATTTATTCCAGGCAAGCGCCTGCTCACCATCTGCTCATGGCTTTTGGCTGCATTTCTCATGGTTTCTGATATGTGCAAGGTAATCTTGGGCATTACATTTAAGATGCAAAATTTTACCATAAAGTAGACATTCTGCTTTGGCAAAAAACGTATCCCACACATCATTGCAAATATTATATCAAGCCTTACTAATACAAAAATCTTCGCAACATTGAGAAAAATTCCAAGTGCTGATGATGCTTCTACTACAAAATTCCACATTACTCCAGAAACCCTTGCTTATTACTAAGATTTAGTTCTTTTAGTAATAGTAAATCAGAATAGTTTTATTAGAATTGTGAGCTGTAAATGAGTATTAAAATTATCAGATAATTATAAAACATATTTCTTAGCTGATGAAACAACATTTAAATTACTGATTGCATATATACTATATTTTAATGAATTACACTGAAAATCAGCAATCCTTGATGGGTTCCATCATAGCCATATACATTAGTATATTATTTCTGGCTCTTCCTTGAGAATGGACCTTCCTCAGACAACCACTCCTATTTCCTTTATTTTATACCATATTCCGTCTTCGTAATCACATGATATCCTTCTGTGGTAAACAGTCCCAGCCTGCCCCACTCTGACCTCCTCCATGAGCATCACAGACTCATATATTCTAAACTATTTTGAATATACATCAAGTCTTATCACATTATTGTTTCTACCAAATGCAAATTTTGGTTACAACACAACCACCTCCCAGTAACCACAGACTGAACCTTCAGGCCAGTACCTAGCCAGTGCTCCCCATCATCTACTAGATGCACAAACTTCAAAATTCTGACACTGTCCATTCTCCACGTTAAACAGGTAGAGAGCAACATTAACATTAACATTTAAGAGATCAACAGCAATGTGACCAATTGCTATGAGGCCGGGCATGACATCTTAAACACCAGCAAATACCTGAGGCACTTCCCAAGCATCAAGCTCCTGTAGGACTCAGTTTTCCTCTGCAGACTGACTCCTAACCACTCTTAGAGAGTTAGCTCAGACAATCCTTCCTACCTCCCTGTCTAGGCCAAGTTCTGAGACTCACACTCCATCCACCCTCGCCTAGAACACCACGGTATTTGACCAAGCATGGGTCTGTCTATACTTCTGTCTCTAACACAATTCTAGTTTCCCCAGAATGAAGTCTTATTAAATCTGTTCATATTTATACTTCAGGCTTCTTGTAAAAGCTTGTTCACAGAAGCAGGTAAATGAATCTATTTTAGATTTAATAGAGGCAGAAAGACACATGTATCACTCCTAAATAAACATGTTGTATCAATGGTTAATTTAAAACCGTGAAAAGTTGTACTCTAAGCATACACAATGCTTTAACAGGCTCCCTTTTAATTACATACCTGTGATAATATTGTACCTATAATCATAGCTTGGATACAATAAATAGATTTAAGTTCTGGAGGTTTAAGTTTTCTATCTGATCTACCTTAAGAATAAAGAAAAAATAGGAAAAATAATTTTAAGGGATGAATAAAAATTTAGTGACCATGTAATAACAGTCCCACAGGCAGACGTCTAGTTAGTTAAGGCTTCTGTCATACTAACTTGCTGATATGGCTACATCAGCTACCTATGTTAACCAAATAACACTTAAAACTGACAAAACATCCGTACTATTGAATCTTGTTTTCCAGCCCATTTTACGATGGCAAGGTGTAGAACATTCTGTTCAGCCAAAGTTCACGGTGCTACATTCTCAGATCCTTCTAGAACCATGTTAGTAGTTCTATCCCAGGAAATAGGTGTGAAGGGACATGTGTCACTTGTGGTGTGAGGCACTTCTATGCCACTGAAGTCAGACCTAGGAGCTGACTGGATGGAGCTGTTTGTGAAACGGGCCTGCTCTACTGCTGAGCTCCCCACCGGTCCCTGCTGACGCATCTAGCATTTCCAAGAGCAGGGCATATGCATTTGTTGTGCTAAGTGACTGGGATTCTGAGAGTTTGTTTCTTTCCTGCCACAGCAGCTCCTGCTTAATTACCCAGACTAACACAGACAGCAAACTAAATTACATACATAAGGCTGTGCATCTCCAAGTCGAATGCCGTGCCAAATGTAATTAATACACCACTTGAGCTACTGAACACAAATCTACTGTACTGATATTGTTACTATTATTTATTTTAAATGGAGTGCTAAATTATACATTAAATTTAAAATGCTCAGGTGTGTAAAGTGTAAATAAATTCACAAATTATGAATGTAGAAATAGAGAAAATAAAATGTTGAGAATGGCTTTATCATCAGCCACTGTAAAACTGGCATTTTCCCAAGCAATGGCAACACCATGCCTTCGCCTGGTTTGGGCACAATGGCTTTCCTTGCACTTGGGGATTTCATTCCATGAGAAATTCCTGAAGAGGCTTCACCTATCCCTCTCAGTACCTCTCTTTCTTATTGTCTGTCATTTGCATCCCGAGTGGCACCACTTATGTGTAATAGCCACAAAAGTTATTATTATTAGTCCAGCTAGGTAAATGTATTTCTTTACGTTTTGTACTTTGCAAATCATTTTATTTCCACCTATGTGACAGTCCAGGGGACTGACTAGTGATGTACAGGGTGCCACTGGCGACCAGCCCCGCAGGCATGCTGACACTAGCTGTACTAGAACACTTGGGAGGAGCTGGAGTTCGTATCAAGTAGAGTTGCTCACAGAGAGTGACAGTGCAGACTGAAAACGGCTTTCCTTTGTATTACAGCAAGAAAACTTGTATCCAACTGGAAGGGGAACGCTCTAAGCCCAGAATCTCCATATTTAAAATTCATACTTTAACACATTTACAGCAAATTTCCATATATGTTTAGAGTTTCAGTGCCACCAAGCCTTTCTTAACAACCGATAAAACTATGCTATCCCCAGTTACTATTACAGTATTGGACTCAGCTACCCACATCTGAGAGGAGCAAAACTTGTCCTTTTTTTTTTTTTTTTCCCAAACTGTTACTCTGGCATACATTTCTTTCCACTAAACATGCTCTTGGTTGAGAAGAATCTTATTGTAAGCTGTGCAATTTGACTGGATGGTTAGCAAATTACTTGTGCTTCATTTATGAGTTTGGCTGAATAGTTTGTGAATTTGCAAGGCACAGAATTATTTTAAAGCCACAATAC
This sequence comes from Rattus rattus, assembly GCF_011064425.1. Classification (NCBI taxonomy): domain Eukaryota; kingdom Metazoa; phylum Chordata; class Mammalia; order Rodentia; family Muridae; genus Rattus; species Rattus rattus. The sequence continues at coordinate 55,379,835 of NC_046167.1, read as the reverse complement.
ACCTGGGACATTTCTAGATTCCCTTTATGCTTTTTTTTTTCTGTCCTGATTTACACTTTCATTTTCTGTTTTCTACCGATGTATTTTACGTTTTTCTATAATCACTCTTAAACTTTGTGTGTACCACAAGAACATGCAGGTGACCACATGAAGGGAGCAACAGTACATTGCCCTGACTAGAAAACATGCTTTAAAATGTTATTTTCTGTATATGGCTGTATGTTTTGGTTGCATGTTTGTATGTGTACCATGGGTGTTTCTGGTACCTGTGGGGGTTGGAAGAGCCCATCAGACTCCCTGGAACTTCGGTTATAGGTGGCTGTGAGTCATGTGGGTGGTGAGACCCAGACTTGGAGGCTGTGTACAAGCAGTAAGTGCTCCTAACCACTGAGTCATCTCTCCAGACAGTAAACATTTTGTAATCTAAAAAACAATTAGTTTTGAATATTTAGAATGTTTAATAGCACACAAAGGCTGCTGTACTCTGAAGGTTTCTGTCAAGGACTAAGTACTGACTAAGACAACTTACCCAAGCTTAGTGTTCATTTTCTGGGCCTGAGGGCTGCAAAAGAGACTAGTAAACACAACTGGGTAATAAACAGTAGTTACCATGACAATCTCAACCCACTGCCTCCCTAGATGCAGAAGAGATTCTGGAACAGAAGGCCTAGAGGAAAAGCCAGAAAGAGGTTGGGGGAGGCAGCACCAAGAACAAAAATGCAGGAGCACCACGGGTAGCATTTTAATCACAAATGAACACTTCACATCTTCCTTGGCTAATATGAAGTCATTCTTCACCCCATGGCCAAATGGCCCTTCCTGGGATGTTCTCCCACGGCCTTCTGGAGTAGGACAGATTCCCATGAACTGTTTGTGTTATGCTATTTGATAATCGCTTAATGCTACAAATGGAAACCCTCCTCTGAGGCAGGCACAGCTCGCTCAGGTAGGAAATGGAAGCACATGGAAGAGCTCTGCTTCTTTCCTGAGTCCCAGTCTTAGCTAGGAAAGTCACTGCCTACCCTAGCCACAGAGCTAGATTCTTTTTCTTCCCTTAAGAAATAAACCATTTGTTCTACCCCACTCTGACTTCTGTCCCCTGAGCCTAGCTCCATGATAGTAGCCTACTAGTCCTCATCGTTTTCTGGCAATTATTTCCATAATCTCTGACTTCTGAGTCTCCAGTACTGGCTCCTGGAAACCCCACTTCCTTAGCTACATTAGAGAATGAAAACTAGAGGATGCTGATAAGTCAAGCCTGGAAGAGTCCTGGCAGGACTAATGGCTGACATGGCTACCTTCCCTCATGGCTACCTAAAGCGGCCCTGGTAAAGTCTCTCCCACACTCAGCTCTGCAGTTTGCCCACATCTGTGCTACTACTTTTATGCCCAACACTGATGCCTACTATGCCCCCTACTGGCTACTACTGTTGAACTCTCATATGCTGCTGTAAAGAATGAACAAATGGAGATATTAATACCTCAAAAAGAAGCAAGCAAGCAAACAGGTAGCACATTTGCTAGGTGCCTTGCTTGGCCATTTTTATCTGTAGTTATGTGTTCTTTACATCTACTTCTGAAATCCCCAGCACAGTATCTGTAACTCAGGAAGTACCAAGTCATGCCTTGAGAAGAATGGGAGAAGAAATGAACAAATGGACAGACACAATCAGCTAGAGACACAGTGGGTACCAAGCAATGCTCTGCTTCCTCATAGCAAGCCCAAAGGTATTTGCCAGTTCCCTTCAGAAATGGGAATGTGCAGGTCATAAGAGGCATAATCAACACAAATGACTTCTGGGAAGACAAGGAGGTGTGTTCTTGTTTCACTTCGCTTTCAATTCTTCTGAAATTGATTGCAACAATTTAAGGACAGCACAAAATCATAGACAGTGAACTACCCCGGGTGGGAAAGGACCGGATGTGAATTCCAACATTCACTCTGCTCCTGCTCCTGCTCCTGCTGCATCCAGTTCCACAGGCCTTCTATGTATGCCAACTATCCAGCTCCCCACCTCCTTTCACTCCTTACTTTACTTGAGCTTTTCACTGTTGAAACTAACGAGTGTTAATTTCCTATAATCCCTTGTGACAGAATTGGAGGGCTTGCTTTCTGAAACTTGTTTAACCAATACATGCAAAGGATCTGATTGATAAGCATATCCACTCGGCCACAGGTCCCGTGCATGACATGTGGCCCTGACCCATCCCTAGCTTATTTCTGGTTCTCAATCAGCACTTGAACACATGACAGCCCCACTTATCTTACTTTTACATCCTGAGGTCCTAGACAAAGTAGAAATTGATGTGTATGAACAAAGTCTAGATGGTCTGAAAGAGCAGAGAGTGCAAACTTAAGAGGAAGACAGAGACAGCAAGCTTGGAACCAAGGCCTCTGCAATGGCTCTGCCTTACTCAACGCTGCCTTCCTAGCCAATCCTGTTTTTGTGAGTGCAGCGGCAGTGAACTCGCCAAAGGACCAGAGGGGAGTGGTGCTGCTCAGGGACACATCCTACCACACACGTGGCAACTTTGTTTCCCCTTCCCCTAAAACACATTTGAAAACGAAGATGACGTAAGCAAGAAAATCCTTCTGGTTTAGTCTGTGGCATAGAATGAAGGTTCCTGTCTAGGCAGGTATTTCTAGTCTCTGTGGCTAAGGCACAATTTCTCAATTGTGTCTGTTCCTACAGTTACTTGGGAAAGTTGCCCATAAGTGAGTGATTAATTAGCTTTTTGATTATTGTGTTTAAGAGCCTTGAGGTCTTTAGGTATGTACACCTGAAAATTAAAATTTATCAACATTAGCATAATGAAATAAAATGATTTTATGTAACTATGATTTATATTTATTCAGTAAGTTCGTTAAGCATAATTTATAGGTTATTTTTCTTCCCACAACTCTTTTTATTCTCTTCATTTCCACGTTCAGGGGAATTTCATATTTCCCAATCCTTACTTATATACAAAGTCTTCATCTTATAATCTATTACTCTCTCTGCTCGTCTGCCCCTCCATTCCCATTCCCCCTTTTCATTTGTTCTTTGACTGGAGTCCAGGCGATCTTTGATAGGCTGTGGGGCACCTGAGCCAACTTTGCTCATTCTCATTCTCCTGCACCATCCTGAGTGTGAACAAGCGAAGCTGATGTTTATGGCATCAGTAGCCTTAAGAAAAGAGGAAGAATGGAATTACCAGTGAGGCCTCCAACTCTGTGACCCAGCAAAGCCGCACACAGACAAGCCAACTGCCAGGCACACACGGAGGTATTAGCAGACAATCAGTCAGGTTTCTCCTATTATTTGTTGTAAGGTCAGTACTGTGGCAGGGAATTCCCCAAAGGACAAGGGAGTAGTGGTGGAGCTCAGACCTGGAACACGTGAACCAAGCCCCTCACCTTTTTACCTTCACACATTCATTTGCTTATACAGAAAGCGCTCAATTACCAAGGCAAGGCTCTGTCCTCTGCTCAAAATCCCTTCAGTCCCTCAGCAGTGTGCTCATGGTGTTCAAGACCCGGGTTACTGCTCTTGGAGCCTTAGGGGGCCTACAGATGAGGAGGGAACATAGGCCATGCTATGGTGAGACACAAAAAGTGCCCTTTGAAGTCAGAAGGGAAGGAAACTGTCCCTGCTCCCGGTTAATAATGGGATTGCCGGACGGAAGCTGCCCAGGATGCTGTCCTGCATCACTGTTCCTGCTCCCGGTTAATAATGGGATTGCCGGACGGAAGCTGCCCAGGATGCTGTCCTGCATCACTGTTCCTGCTCCCGGTTAATAATGGGATTGCCGGAGGGAAGCTGCCCTGGATGCTGTCCTGCATCAAGAAGACAAGCTACCATCTAACAGATGTGCCTGCCATTTCTCCAGGTAGATGGCAGTCTTCCACTCTACCCCAGTTACTGAGTTAAAAAGATAGGTATCTGTGAAGTGAGATTAGGTATTTTCAACAGAAACAGGGAACAGCATGTACTATTGAAGCTGACAGTGATTAAGTCAATGGTTCCTGAGTCAACTTAGCCACACCTAGACCCTGGTCAGTAGAATAGTAGAAAAGTGGCAAGATCACACACACACACACACACACACACACACACACACACACACACACACACACACACACATTCTGTTGGATTCTTTGGGGAAAAAAGTTCATTTCAAAGCCCAAGCAAAATCTGAAAATGTAGAAAAACCCCTCAAAAAGCCAACTAAGAGTCAGCAAGATGGCTACCCAATGCAAAAGTGTTTGCCCAAAAGCCCGTCAGCCAGGGATCATTCTCCAGGACCCACATACAGACAAGAAGAGAGCATCAGCCCACTGAACTGCCCTGCCATCTCTATGTCTGTAGCATGACATGTACAAGATCACCCTCAAAATAACAAACCATTAAAAGTAAAAGAGAAGCAGATAAAAAGTTTGTTTGATGTACAAGAGGAGTGGCATTAGAGGCAAAAAAAAAGAAGAAATAATTTTCTAAATAAAGTTACAAGTTCTTCAAATTTCAGTTTCACTTCCTGAGAATGTATATATGAATCACGTCTGATTATTCTCTTTATGACCATTAAGAAGGGATGTGTGTGTGTGTGTGTGTTTGAGAGAGAGAGAGAGAGAGAGAGAGAGAGAGAGAGAGAAAGAGAGAGAGAGCTTGCTGTGTAATCATGAAGATGTGAGTTGAGATCCTAGCATCCAAATAAAAACCTGGGTGTGTCCACACACACATGTAACCCTGATGTGTAGCGTGTGTAGACAGCATGGAGATGAGGCTTGATGGCCAGCAGTTTAGATTTAGGATCAATGACAGAGCCTGTCTCAACGGCATAAGGCAGAGTGTGAGAGAGAAGGACACCAGTGTCCTCTTCTAGCCCATGAAGGCATATACAGGTACATGCGCTACCCACACATATACCACATTTGGACATATGCACACTGGAAAAAAATTTTAATATAAAGCTTTGGAAGAAAAAAAAGGAGGCGGGACAACAACAAAAATGCCAATGACACCAATTCAATTTGAGCAAATAAAACATCAATATTAGACTTTGCTTCCTTGTAAGAATTCTGCAAATCACAACTCTTGTCTTCTCATCCACAGATGGAAATGGGTTAAATTCTCAGCCTGATGAGCTGGAGCGATGGCTTAGAGGTTACGAGCCCCTGCTGCTGCTGTAGAGAAGACAGAAGGGTTCTGTTCACAGCACCCACATCAGACAGCCCACACCTGCCTGATGTTCCAGTTTCAGGGGATCTTATGGTGTCCTCTTTTCATGAGTACCTTGACTAATGAGGTACGCATATATTCACTCAGACATACTAGTGAACATAAACTACATAAATTTTAATTAAAAATCCCCTAGCCCAAGACTGGGAGGGCTTACCATTATAATCTTTACATTGCATAAGAAAATGATACGTATGTTAAATACTAGATACATAGATATTGTACTGGGAGCACACCTGGCATATTTAAATTTTATTTATTTATGTATTTTATGTAAGTTAGCACTCTGTCTACATGTATGCTTCCATATCAGAGGAGGGCATTGGACCCCATTGAAGATGGTTTCTGTAAACTGAACTCAGGACCTCTGGAAGAGCAGCCAGTGCTCTTAAGCACTGAGGCATCTCTCCACGTCTTACTTTATTTTTAAATACAGCAGATAGCTACAGAAGAAGCCAGCCATCTCTGAGTTTCAATGTCCTATCTCATAGCACCCAGATTTGTCTCAACACCCTTTTCTCCCTCACCAACTGTACTCTAAAGGGCAAGATAAGCAGGAGACCAGAGCCTTGCACCTCACCGAGCAAGTCCCCATTTTTCCAGTGCCAGCACTCTTTGATTCTGTCCCTCCTCTTCTGAGCTGAGTCAAATGTGGCAGTAAAGTCCAGGAGAGACTGGAATTGTCCTCTACCCAACAGCTCATGCCTTCAAAGGGTTTGTTCACTGAAGTTACTATGTGACAGTTTTCACAACTACACAATGTCAGTGACAAGACTGGGGACTTGTATGACTGAGGTCCAGCTGGCTGCCCTGAGTTTAAGGAAGGTAGGAACTGGTGAGCTGGACCATGTTGGGTGCTTATTAAAAGCTGCCATACACGTTCAGAGAATTGGAATTCTATTACAAAGTTACCAGTACGTTACCTAATCGGCACATGCACTCAGGATCTTTTTAGGGGCTGGTAAAGCACCGTCCTTCAGTCATGGGTAACCACAGCCATTCACTTGAGTTTCCTGCAAACCCCCTCACATAAGGGCTGTTTGGAGACTGGCCCAAGGAGCTGCTCTTCGTTTTTCTCATACTTTACAGAAAATGTCTGCAGACTTCTGCTTTACATTCGTCACTAGATCTTGTCACTTCTCTCTCCAGGAAGCTTCTCAAACCACACTGCCTTCTTGTGTCCGGAGGGAGCACTGCTCACCATCATTTCCAATGTTTCATTTTTGCTACGGAGGGGCTTCCTCGCCATCTGGCCCACTCTGCCTCGTCCCCTTGGGTTTTCCTGGACTCGCCTGCTGAACCCTCTCCCACTCACGCCTAAGAACCTGCATGCCCTTAGTTGCCATCACAACAAGGCCACAATTCTCACCCAGGGCCCTCAGTTCACACAGCCTCACTCCTCCTGCCCTTGGCCCCATTCAGGCAGTGTCCACGCTCCCACATACAGCCCAAGTTCCCTCCACCACCACACTGGCCTCTGCTCCCCTGCCAGGCCCCAGCCCAGCCTGCCCATTTCTGCTGCAGGGTCTTCGTTTCCTACTCCATAGATCTGTCTTGGCATCCACCCTTGCTTTTTGGTTCAGCCACCAGTACACAGCACTCACTCACTGACTCATTCAACAGCCATTTCCTGAGAGATTTCTGGTTCATTTTATAGACCTCAGTGGCAACTAAAATAAAATAAATAAATAAAATAAAATAAGAGACTCAACACTTCAGCAAAGACTCAGATTCGAAGGCCTCTTTTTAGGAGTGACCTTTCCTTAGATGTGGAACGCTAACTTGTATTAGATTTGGACAGGTTAAGCTCATCTCCATGCAGATAGCAATAAAGTCTACATCAGACTCAACTATGTTCAAGATACCGTAACAGTTTTGCTTTTATTTACTCAAAGATCTAATTAGTTTCTGTTGAATACATCATATATAGGAGAAGAGTGGGTTTATTAGAATAATAATAGGTATCAATGAGGTATAATGCATATACTCTTCTTTTGTAAAAGTTAGCATCTTGTTTATTTTCCCTATCTGCAAATTGCAGTCCCTAGAAATAATCATTAGTTGTTCAGAAGATCCTGAACACAAGAAGACAAACTTTGAGATCATCAGGTCTGAGTATTTATGAATAAATGTCTGGACTTCTAACAAAATAACAAAACCTTGCCCTAGAATCCCTATAGGGGAGACTGGAGATTTCCTCCCTGGGTGTGGTTCTCTTTGCCTTTCTTGCTCTGCTCTTTCTTTGGTTTTCTTGCCATCTGCCATCAAAATATGCCTGCCTTGCCTGCAGTCAAACATGTCATCCTGGGGGTTACCAATTGCTAGGTTGGGCCACTGATAAATAAGCCTGATTAAAAATTAAGCCTCAGTTATGTTCTCTGGTTCTCTCAAAAGCTATTACCACAACAATTAGTGTGCCAGCCCTCTCTTCACAGTCTCTTAAAACCATCTTGAGTCTTAGCTTCCCATCCTAGTCCACCAATTACTTACTCTTGACTGGGAACTTTCACTTTTAACTGCTTTTTCAAACACAAATTAAAGTACTGAAAATTAATAGCTGGTAGAAGATGAAAAAGAATTTGCTTCAAACTCATTTTTAGCCATTACAAGTCAAGAAGTGCTAAACATCAGACTTAGAGGGGGGTGGAGTAATGCTTCCTTTCCATGGGCAGGTAAAACATATCTGAGAGATGTTACCTCCAGTCGCAAGTAGGTTGTAAGCGTACGAGGGTGTGTATCCATTTCCTGTGTTAGCTGGCATGACACAGGTAACAATGGCGAGGTGAGGCAGGCACAGCAGAGGTTAAACCTGCTACTGTCAGCCGTGGCAGACATGTGCTAGGAGCCATGCTTTTTGCTGCCAAATCTGAAGTTTCTGCCTTTGAAAGCCTATAAGCACTGTGTTCACAGAGAAAGCAGGTGGCATAAAGAGGTTGGTGAGGTTAGAAGTTTCTGTGAATCTGCTTTTAAAAGATCTGAAATCCTAGACAGCGGTGTGCACGCACTCAAATGTGCAGAACTGGGAACAAGTCATCCTGCATTGGAAAATCAAAGCCTTGTTCAGAACACCCACATCCAGGACAGGGCCAGACTTTAAATATATAGTTAGCCTTTTGGCTTCTCTCTGTGGAAAATGCTAGATTGCTACCAACAACACTGACAATTTATTGCTATACTCAAACTTCCCTGCTATTCAATTGTCTGTGGACTTTCAGAGTGGCCTTCCATTTAGCTCTTTTATCTAATGATCAACTACTATAGCACAGACCCTTCTCACCAGTAACCAGATATATTATCTAAATCTGCTCCATGCTTCCAAAGCGGACCCACGTGAGACCAAGAGTAGCATTAGCAGTACCAGAAGCATTGGGAAATGCACCTTCAGTATGCCAAGACACCTGGAGTCTGAAGCAGCAGTGAGAGTTGATAGCAAAGAAACAGGGAGGCACAATCACTCATCACAAGCAAACTGGAAGAAACAACTCTTGTCATCAGACTGTCATACCCTAGTCTGGATGTACAGGCTGTCCCTGCCACAGCCATACCTATACTCTAGTTGCATTGCTGAGGAGGAGAACACAGAACTATCTGTTCAGCTGCAAGTGGCCATTGAGGAATTATCTTTACTCCAGGCTCTGCTGGCCTTGATTGCCCAATGGTTTGTCCACTGAAAATACTTTCTTCTTTCTTAGGTCTCATTTAATTCACACTCTACTTCTGCCAGATCCTAGGCAGCTATCAATAGTCCTGAGACAAGCTGTGCTCCCATGAATCCTTGAGGAGCCTCCACAGTGGCTGGGAAATGAAGTTCTCATGAGTAGAAATTCTCACTTTACCATCACAATTTGTCAATGGGGAGTCAGAAAGAGAGGGCATGTATTAGATCAGATCTACACCAAGCTTTTGAAATGATCAAGTGGCAAAACTGCTGATGCAAAAAGTCAGGTAGAACTCATGTTTTTATAAGACAACACATTTCCCAAGGACACTGCTCTTAGAACAGCTGTCTAAGCTGGCTACAGCTACCACTTGTGTCGGCTAAAGATCTGAAGGCCCCTCATGTTAATTTAGATACAGGGAAAGGAGATAGAGTTTAAAATCCCAAATCCAACAGGGAAAAATGAAAACTAACAGCAAAGGAGCAGGATATGTAGGTCACAGCTAGACCCAAAGTGTAAGTAGTTAGTCACTACTGTTTGAGTCAGATTCAGGTTTCAAAAGTAAAAGAGCAATGAATGTGCTCATCAGATAGATATTCTGGTACACAGAACCACAGAACAAGTTCTGTACAGTTTTCTATTTCTGCATGTGACGACATCAACAAGCAAAAGGGAAGAAAACTGGAGGAAAATGATTCCCAAGTTACTTTAAACCATCACAAGAAGTGAGAACTCTATGAGCAACTCAAGAGAGAAGAGTTTTTAAATGGGTGCATTGCAGTGTGAGAACACTAGCTATCTGTTTACTCAACTCCTGTGACGTGGATCTGATGCTGAGGCCAAGGCCCAGAGGATTGCATCAAAGTATAACAGATGCAATTAATAACCAAGCCCTCGGACTCCATCCTTCTCACCACACTGCAATCTACCGATGTTGTTGGACTGAAGGTCTACAGCATACTTTTCAGCCCAGAGACTCCTGGAGAAAAACACACAGGAGTCCTCTTCCATGGGTCTGACATACTCCCTCCTTTTCTACTTCTAGAATTCTTCTTCCTAACAAAAGGTACATGTTCCAATCTCTTGGGCTCCATAGTATCTGTGGCAGAATCAAGTTTGAGAACTGCCTCTGGCTTAGTCAGTGGCCACCTCGCCAAAGCCTCCTTTGGTAAGAAACAGGTGCGGCTGGCTTGAAGGGAAGGATAACCCTTGTTTCAGTTTTGAGCAGCCTGGCTCATGTAGCTGTGGGTTTCTTCAGTTGAATGAAGGTTCCTCTTAACTCAGAAGTTCTGACATTCTTTCTCTTCATGCTGTTGCCAATACCTACTTGAATGCCTGGCATGTACCACCAATGTGACATAAGGGTCACAGCAATGAGTGGATTCCTCCTGAAAACAGCCCAAAATCAAGACAAGAAACACAGAAGCAAAAAGAGCTAACAGCAACAGCTTTAAGTAAAAGATTCTCCATCAGACTTTGGAGAACCTTTGGAGAGGGGGCTGGCTCAGCCATTCACCTTATCATTTCTACTCTCTGTCCACGCTCCTCAACAATGGCATCAAACAGCCAAAGGTTTGGCAAAAAGAACAGGAGAAAAGTGTAAAGGTCTTGAAAATTCCATCCTTCAGAAAATCCTATCTTCTGGAATCAACTGTTTTATCACAGTAGTCATGTTTCCAATTTAGAACTCTAAAATATCAAAAAAATTAATCATTTCCTATTTTTTGAAGCTTTGTCCTAGATTCCATTTACTGAAACTGTGAGTAGCAAAAATTGCCCAACTCAACAAATGTATAAGTCCCAAACCCCAAGAGAGGTTCCCTACCCCCTAGAGCCCCAGCACAGAAAGCTACAACAAAGCACTGAGAGGTGGTGTTCATCCCTCTCTTATGGCTTCAGAGCTGTGCAATTAGCTACGATTGCTGAATTATAGCAGCCCAGGGAAGGAGGACTACAAACTATTTGTTTATTCACAATCAACGATAATGTAAAACACTTAATTGCTTTCAGATGCTGCAGCTCCTGCTAAAAAGAAAGGTCAATGAATTACTAATTTAGGGTAGAAAAAATAATTTGGGGAATTATATTTTTCAAGGAGACACTGTTGAAACTCTACTTAAAATGAAACTATGCATAGTCAAATGACCCACATCCCCAGCTCTTGATCAGAACACTGATAAAACATTTTAAATATATTTAAGGAACTGCAAGAAGCAAGAACTCCCAATGATGAAACTGGCATTCATTTTTCATGTTAATAGCTTTTGCTACTATGATAATAGCTAATGCAAGCAGGAACTGAAGGCGTGAAGTGGTGGAGAAACACTGTGATTTCTATTATTAAACGAGATAAACACACAATGTTCTGTGTACTCAGTTTTCTGACATTTAATCCACTACACCCAATCATTTCAGATACCACTCAACTTGTCCTTGGCCCACATCAAACACATCAATCTCAGCAGGCCTGGCAGGTGAGCCTCTTCAGACATGCTCCGCCTTCAACAGAGTTGTAGGCACAGTGGGCACCTGACCATTCTGTTTCTCTGGTACTCTAGGAATAAGCATCAAAATGATGCTCTTTCATTAGGCCAGTCCAGTCTTCTGCAGTAAGGCTATGAGCTTTGCTTAAACTAACCATTATAGTTACCACTGCGTGTTATGACACAGTGACGCCTGCATGCTTGTATGTAGGGATATGGAGTTCTTAAAATCTTCACAGAGTTACAGAATTAAAGCTTATTAACTAAGTATCAATGCTAACTGTTCTTCTTAAAAGCCTATATCTTGAAAACCAATATCTGAGAACATAACTACACTAAAATATGGGCCCTTGAAAGGACTAATTCATTCAAAGAAAGCCACTAGGATGAACCACATAAGTGATAAGGACCACAGTATATACAGAGGGAAAATATATGAGGACACCTAAAATAAGGTGCCATCTTTCGGACTCTATGGCCTAAGCAGACTAACATTTGTACATATTCTCTTGTCTTCTCTATGACAATGTCCAGCTTTTGTAGTGAAAATTCAGTAATTTTACCAAATTCCTCCCTCTCTTGCAAATATTGGCAAATATTCTGGAAGTTGAAAAAAAATCTCATAAGGTTTCATTTGATTTTATTATACACTGACTTCTATTATGCCTGTAACCAGAGTCACCATGTAAGATTCGGTCTACCTGGCCTCCACAGTAATTACAGAAGGGCACAGCACTTCAGAAGGCTTGAGTATGAAGCCTCCTTTCCTTCAAAGGGAAAGGAAATGTCTCAATGCATATGTTCACAGTAACTGGAAAATTACCAGAAGAATCAGTTGGAGTAGTGGACATGGGGGACCTTAGTGAATAACCCGGGCATAGTGATTTCATGAGATTTTTTTTTGTTTGTTTGTTTGTTTTTCATACAGGATCTCATTTGCCATCCATACTGGCCTGAAACCCACTACATAGCCTAAGTCAGTCTTACACACTCAGTAATCCACCTGCCTTACTTTTGGAATTATAGCCATGAGCCACCATGACCATTCCTAACAAGGTGACTTTTTCTGCCATAGGCAGACCTTAAAGTGCTGGCTGAGCTTCCAGGGACTAAGCCACTACCTAAAGACTATACATGGACTGACCCTGGGCTCCAACCTCATAGGTAGCAATGAACAGCCTAGTAAGAGCACTAGTGGAAGGGGAAGCCCTTGGTCCTGCCAAGACTGAACCCCCAGTGAACGTGATTGTTGGGAGGAGGGTGGTAATGGGGGGAGACTGGGGAGGGGAACACCCACATAGAAGGGGAGGGGGAGGGGTTAGGGGGATGCCGGCCCGGAAACCGGGAAAGGGAACAACAATCGAAATGTAAATAAGAAATACTCAAGTTAATAAAGATTAAAAAAAAAAAAAAAGTGCTGGCTGCTCAGGCATAGACACACAGTGACTGATATCCTAGAGACTCTAATCTGGTCCTTAGGCTTCTCAGCTTATACGCTGGCAACTGCTCAATTAGGGCTGATCTACAAGTTGTAATCTATTTACTATTCCTGCAGAGAGCATATTTAAATAAAGATCTCAGATTCTAAATTATTCTATTATGCGCCTCTAGTTCTTGATTACATCAGCTGGGAAGATAATTAGTGAAGCTCAAGCCAACCATGCACTTTATGAGCTACCACTTCAGTGTTACTGGTTTAGCTTTGAATAAAATTTAACTGATAATCTTCTGACCAAATTAAAGAGTTGATCTGGAGGAGCCAATTCAGAGACTCAAGGAGCCGTGTTCCCTTAGGGCCTCATTTACTCAGAAGATCAGGCCCCCATATTTCTTTTCTGCATGTCTCCTGAATCTTTTGTTCATGACCTTCCATGATTCTATCTAACTAGAACCCAGAAGTGTCTGCAGAACAGAGGAGAGGCTTCCATTTCCAGTTCACTTTTAATCATAGAGAACAGTTGGCAGAATCTCAAAGGCCCATGTGCGAGTGAGCTCCTGGGGACCCACTGGGAGCAGAGGGCTTTCCATGAGGAGTGAAGAGCAGACTGAGTCTTACAAAGGTGCAGAAAAGAGAAGAGAAAATGAAGGCAGGAGCCAAAGACAATTTGCATCTTCCCTCTGGCAGAATTGTGCCTCCGAAGCAAAACAAAACAAAACAAAACAAAACTGCAATCTAATTTAAGATGGCTATGACTTCCCCTAGGATTAGCCAGAGTCACACTGGTGACCTCCAGGTTCTATAGTTGGAAAATGGTTTTATTATTTGAGTGGGTAGAAAACAAAGATAATGAATGGGAGGGAGGGAGGGAGAGAAGGAGCACAATAAAGTTCTCCACTCTGGCTGACCTTCCTCCCCAGAAGGACAACCTCTGCAGCTAGTCATTTTACAGAGCATGTTCTGAGGAGAAGGGCAATTATGCCTTCCATGGGCCAAAACGTGCATTTGTTTAAAAGGGTCAAAAGGAAAGAGTTTCGTCAAAGCTATATGGAAGCTTATAATAGTTATTTTCCATTACTTTTTCCCTCGATAGTTTTCTTTTGACATTTTAGGCTATGGGGACACCTTGAATTAGCTCTAGGGGAAAGGAAAGAAAAATGAAAATAATAAGACACGTCTCCGTACACACCATGTCTGAAATTTCATTTACCAAACATATGAACTCATACAGGCAATATAGAAAGGGGTTATGGGAAAGCAGAAGAAAGGTTCAACATGGCAAACACAACGAAAGGGCCAACCCAACAGAGGATAGGAGGGTGTGGGAAGAGAGATTTCCAGGCCTGGATCTGATGAGGAAGGTGATCCTTTCTGCGCAGAAGCCACTCTCTCATCCCCCAGCGGATGAAGTTTCCATAGGGCAAACCACAGTATCTTTAAAAGGGAATGAGAATATGCCAAAGACCTACAAGATGGCCAGCTTCCTAGTCTGCGAAGCATGTCATGCAGGGGGCAGCAGGAGCCCAGACAAGGGTTCTAGCCCGCCACTAAGCAGCATGCAGACTTCCTGGCCTCGTGGCACCTCATTTCTCAACTATAGAACGGATGAGTGGTAGCATCACCAAGATTTAGACTCCATTTCAAAATCATCATGGAACCTAAAATTGAGGAATTTTGCTTTATGAAAGCAACGCTGGCCAACAGTAATCACTAACGACTTGAGCTCTGAGATGACTGTCAGCATTCAAAGCTCTGCCCACAGTTACCTGGCAAAGGCTAGGTATGCCCAACACTATAAAAGGGGCTGCTTGCCCCCTCTTCCCTCTCTTGCTCTCTCCTTCCTGTCCCCACTCTTTCTCCATTCCCTTCCCCACTCTCTCCACATACTTATGGCTGACCTCTACTTCTCTACTCTCTGCCTCTATTACCCTCTTTACTCCCCTCCCCATGCCCTGAATAAACTCTATTCTATACTGGTCCCTCAGGGGGAAGGGATGTCTTAGCATCCCCCTCCCCCCATACCTCACCACACCTCCATAGAACACATCCCCTCTTCTCTTTATCTTTTCATAAACACATCATAGAGAGCCTAAAGTAAGCAGTTATCTTAAGGGCTGTGTGAGACCACACTGCACAAAAGGAACAGAAAAGGACATGTGGAGATGAATAAACAATTCAAGGACTCTTAGGATGTCCCCAACATAGCCCCAAATGAAATGAGACAGAAGGATAAAATAGCCCCAACCCTGCCTACTCTTCCCTCTCACCTTGACAGGTTGCCAGTCAACAATGGCCAACCCACCTTCAAACCGAAGTAGCACTGGAACAATAGAAACAGGAATGTTATTAATGTAAGAGACAAGGAGAAACCAAGGAGTAAAACGTGGGGATACTTAGTGCTTCATCAGACCTTTCGGGGTTAATGAACTCCTGAGCCTCACTCTACCTCCCACCACCACGTTCAGTAGATACTGAGTACTTCATAAAATATAATTTACCTGCCACTAATTTTTACTGTATTTATAACAAAATTGTTGGAAGTATTTTTAAAAAATCTGAACACCAACTATTTAAGAGATGCCCATTCTGTGTGCTTTCTATATATAGGCTCTTTTGGTCCTTGAAATATCTGTGTAAAAAAAATTAAAAATAATATCCCTCTTCTACAGATAGGAAACTAAGGCTGAGGTAGCAAGAAAATCATATCAGTTTCAGAGCTAGTTATCACATCCTGAAGGCTGGCTTGGCCATCTCCCTAGGAAACTGTGGCCTCCACAGTCCATTAGCAGCCATAAGGTCAATCTGTTACAACTTCAACCTGAGAACAGGAGAACAGGCATTTGCTTGATTCTTGCATACCCTTCTTCTATCTAACCCGTGTTCCTAAATGTTCTGTATTAAGCAAGCATTGTGACAAAAGACACCAAAATCCCTAATTTCAAAAATATTAAACTTAGTCGAGAAGAGTAGAAACAATTGAAAGCCGCGACCCAATAGTTAAATTAGCAAAGAGCAATCCATGGACAAACACCTAATCAGCAGAGGGCTGTTTGTAGACCCCCAGGGAAGCTTGAAACCACACCCAGTAACTAGTACAATATACTCCTTTTTCCCTAACCACATACACTCACAATAAAGCTTAGTAAAGCACACCAAGAGACTAGCACGACAATAAAACAGGACAGATACAGAAATAAGCTTAACACAAGACAGCCTTAGGACCTGCTCAGCTGTGGTTAACTCGGGGGGACTTAGGCTGCAGAAAGTGTGACCTTAGGATACATGCAGTGTGACTGGCAGTTTACTTCCACCTAGAAAGTATTTGTAACATTTATTGCCTTTGGGACCCACTGAGGCCAATTTGCAGTTAAGGGGTAGGCACAGGCACCCAAAGTACACTGTTATGGCTGAAACCTCCACATGTGGGTGGCTGGTCAGGAACAAGTCCTGCTGAGTCCAACACAGTTCAGCTTGGCTCAGGTCACTGAGCAAATGATATACACAAAAGGCTGTGGGGAAAAGAACAAATTGGTTTAATAACACAGACTAGATCAAGTTAAAGTGTCTTCTCAGGCTACATCAGTTTGGGCTCCAATTATATAACAAAGATGTAGAAATAATAAAATTATATAGAGACAAATGCATTCGACAATCAGCAAAACTGAAAGCAAATGAACTAATAAAGTTAACCTAAGTAACCTGGGTCAGTGTCGAGCTATGGCCAAGAATCCACAAAGGCAAAGTGGGATGATATCAGATGCAGTCGAGTCCCCTAACACCCACAGGCTGTCCGGGCAGCATGTAACCCTCCCTGCATAGAGGCAGGAAAAAACCTGTGTGCTCCAGCTCTGAGAGCCCACTCTGTGTGCTGCCTCAACCTAGTCATTTGGAAATGGTCTTTCCTCACTCTCCATGCCTGCTGAACTTTTACAGAGCCCTCAAGATTCTGTCCAGTTTTAACCTTTCAGACAGACTTCCCATCATTCCCAAGCCAAACTAACTGGTGTCCCTAAGGAGCCACTTCCTGCTTGGCAGACAGTTCCTGCTGCTTCCAACAGTGCTGCTTGGGCATGCCCAACCTCCACGTCTCCTTTTCCAACAAAGAGCTGCTAGCCTATAAGGTCCCTGGCCTACTTGCTTTCACATATCCATAGAATAACACTATGCCTACATCATAGTGGAAACTTCATAATACTTATTGGATAGAAAATTAACCAAAATGCATGGAAAGTAGATCAACTGCCAGTATCGGCATGTATATAACATATACAATGCTTATCAATACAGAGCAGATAGTAAACAAATATTCCCAGATACCACAGTATTGTTTGGCATAATTCAAAATCTTGTATGAAGCTGTAAGGAAATGGCTACATTAACAAACACAGCAGTAAATACTATATACCAATGTTTACATAATACATTTTGCTTTTGCAGTCTACCTGTTATCTCTACAGCTGGAAGAGTTAAGAAACAACATAATCAACCTAATCTAGCTAACTTTTCATTTCACTACAATTCCTTGTGGCTCGGGTTTGATTTTGAGATGTTGCAATAGTCAATATTAACCTTATGGGAGCTGGTGAGGACAAACTCCATGGTCATTAAAGAGACTAGTGAAACTAGTAAGATTATAACTCACTACAAAATAGCATGCGTGAGAAAATGGCAAGAGTATCATGAATGAAATGAAACAGAAGCTAGACGTTCTAACAGCAGAGAAATAATCACTTACTTCCGAAAGAACGATGGCTATGCAACAACCATTTACTGCCAGGGGACAAGGCATTTCTGCCGAGTGCTGTTCACCACAACTACCACTGGACACAGACACACTGGAAGACTCTGCACATGCAGATGGTGCACAGGCATGAACCCCAGGAAGCTGGGCTCATTCAAGGCTATGCTGCTACTGAACTACAAAATCACACAAACATTTTGAAAACTAACTAAACCATATTTTATACAGTTACATACTCAGTAAACTGTAAAGAAAATAAGTTCATTTGGGTTTGTAATTCTGATCCAACTCAGTGATGGGCTTCTAGCTAGCAGAGTCCTGGGATGTCACAGAGCATTACATAGAAAGAAAAAAGAAGGCCTTGGGTAAATGCCCATCCTTCTGGTTTCTAGTTTATGTTATGTATGGTCAGTTCTCCCCTGACCACTGTCTCACCTCCTCCCTTCTTTCCTCATTCTCTTCCTGGAAAGCAGCCAGTACCGAATCACAAAGTTCTACCCAGGCGATTTCCTCTAATGCTAACAACTTCCCAATGCCCCAACCTGTACACCACTATCACATGTGGTTTTACATCTCTTCTATCTCATAATAGCATTAAATTTGGAAGGGGCAAATTATACTTAAACCTCAACAGGTTAAAACTCTCACATGTATTCACCCACAGAAAGATTTATACATGAATGTTCACAGCACCACCATACCTAAAGCCCTGATCTGAAAGAAATCTAAACATCCATTAGCAGATGCAGTCCCAAATAATCTGTCACACATCTAAACTGAGATAATGATCAGAAAATACAAAGGCAAAATATTAATATACACAGCAGGTGGATCCCTAAAATAATTCTTGAAAGAAAGTAAACACCAAGCCCATTTATACAAAACTCAAAACTCTACAAAAGGCACACAATAAGGACAGAAATCCAATACTTGTTAGGAATGAGGTCGTGGAAGGAGACAATGCCAGGGCCAGGAGAAAGGTTTTAGGATGAGAGATCTATCTTCTCCGCTAAGATATAAACTGCAAATACTGTACATATTATGTATCCAATTATGAAAACTGGAACTAAACATATGAAGTGGATTCCTCGTTACTGTAAAAACAATCAAACTAACAGTATGGTCATAAGATCATGGTATGCTTCTGAACTCCAAAGGAAGGGATGGGAGCACAGTACAATGTATAAACTCTCCCCGTCTGTCTGCCATGCTACAAGATGCAGAAGCTCTTCTATGCGCAGCACTGAAAACCCTTTAAAATCAAATTTAAAAGAGACAAGTGGCAGGCAAACCTGGAGAGTCACATACCTGTAAAGGCAGGAATGATAAAAAATTGAACGAAACTCATGGCTTCATTAATGAAGAGGGAGAAGAGGAAGCCATTGTATGGCAGTAGAAATGATTGGATTTCTAATCAGACTAGAGACAAAGGAGAATCAAAGGAGACATTAAAATATCATAATACAATGGAAACATCAAATGTCAACTTCACTTGGAGACATCTGCTCACTGTCCCATTTTAAACTGAAATACACCAACCCACCCCAACTCCCACACTCAAAACTTCCTACCATTCTGTTTCATCTTAGGTTGTGTCATTTAGGATGTGAAGACAGCAGATAATATAACTTACTGAGTAGTTACGAGCTTGCTCTCTGTACCAGACTAAGTCCTAGAGAGGCAGCATGCCCTGCCTTACTCACTGGTTGGCATCTCGCATGCAAAGCAGTAACAGGTACAAATGGAAACATTATTATGAGAAATCAGTCTCCAGGAAAAGAAGGTATGTGTGTCTGTGTGGGTGTCTATGCGCGTGCGTGCATGTGCATGTGCGTGTGTGTACATATAAAGAGCAAGGAGAAATTATGTTCAGAATTGCTTACACCAAGTATGAGATATTCATAGATAAGAAGGCCTAGGAATAAGACAGAAGACAGAGGTGCTGATGTTACAACAGATAATGGCTAAAGCTTTGCAAACACATGAGAACCTAAAATTGGCCCTCCAGTCCAACAAACCCACAGCTAAATTATAAATGTCCCACTAAACCCAACCAGCAAAAATCCATAATACTTCTCTAATGCAGAACTTATGCACCTTTATAGAAATGTATTTGCATACTGCCAAGTATAATTGCAGAACAAATAATTCTGGCCCCAAATCAGATATAATTACAATAGATGGAAGCATTCAGGTAGTTCCCACTAGACATAAGTTTTCCTGCATCCTTAGTCTCTGACAGCACTGTAAGAAATCTGGGTCCTTTAGCCAGAGTGCTGCACCAGGAAAAGAATGGCAGGAAACTGAAG
The DNA here is from genome assembly GCF_011064425.1 of Rattus rattus. NCBI lineage: Eukaryota > Metazoa > Chordata > Mammalia > Rodentia > Muridae > Rattus > Rattus rattus. The sequence goes on along the minus strand of NC_046167.1, from coordinate 55,359,986 downwards.
AAAGCCTACGTATCGCGTCACCAATGGATGACATTACTCTATTCCTTGAAGATTGCAGGGGTTTTTTTTGGGAGGGAAGGGGTCACTTTTGTTGAAGGGAAGGTTTGGAACAGATTCAGAAGGACAGGTAAACAAAGGGTGGGAGCTTCCTGCCTAGGAAATGAGAAACATTTGTCTAAGAACAGAGCTGACAAGACCCCTACTTTCTGCTGAAGAACAGTGCCTAAAGAAAGTTTCTGCAAAGAAAAGTTGCTTCTTTGGGAGGAGAGCAGACCTAGAATGAGTTCCTGCCCTGAAGACCCACTCCTCAGCCCCTGCCAAAATGGAATAGAGAGCTCAGACTGTTCATTTGTATTCATGCAGTCTGACCACATGGCACATGTCCAGAGGGAGCTCAACTGCCATGAACAGAAGGAAGGAAGGCTGATGATTCTAGGAATTAAAAAAGGAAAAGGAAAAAAAATCATAGCAAGTCAGCAACTAGAGACTTTGCAATCGTCTAGTCCAATCACTAATTTCCAGTAGAGGCTCAGAGAGTTTGTCAGGCACTGCAGACAGTGACAGAAGAAAGCCCCTTGAGTGAGCCAGACATCAAGCTCTGCCATCGGAGCAACTGGGGTTGAATACACTCGCCAATGATTAACACATGGGATTGAGCCAAGTTTCCTTCTCTGAGTGTCTGCTCCTTAACCAGTGAAACGGGGATGGTGACACAAGTGTCAGATTTAAGTGTAATCGCTTCTCAACCTCTTGGCTAAGATCAAGTGTAGATATAAGTGTAACAGGAAACACTACAGCACACCTTAGTATCCATAACTGGCATGAGGTTGCAAATCAACCACAGTTGTTACCATGACTGCCAGTGGGTATTAAAGACCAGCACTTAGGAACTCTGTCCTGGCACTGAGTCACTGACTCCTATGTTACACTCAACTTCCTCAGCCCATCTATCCCGATACTTTGTTGATTGTTGAGAATCTTGGACCCACACAGATGCCTTTGCACCAGAGTCTGTCATCTACCTAACACCTCCCAGTAATGGGTACTTCAACTACACCACTGGCCAGAGTGCATCAGCAGCCGACCCGAGGCTGGAAAGGGCTGGGTGGAACCCTCAGTACAACCTGTTCATGATGAAAAGAAGTTATCTCCATGGTGAGCTCGGAAGCCATTAACAAAATAAATACCAGGGCAAAGCAAACAGCAAAATCCAGAAGGCTTTCTGCATGTGCAGTGCCACTGCCACAAAGCACCATCTTTTATAAAACATAACTTTGCGATTTATTTCAAATAATCACCTATGAACATGAGTAGCCAACATTCAGCCCCCTTCATTTTTGTCTACAGTGGGGACCTTCTGATATTATAATAGTATGGCACAAACAGCATGGCGAATACATGATTCAAATATATAAATCATAAAATCCGACAATGAAGGCTTTATTTGCTAACAATACTGTCATTATCATCTGCTATAGTCTGATCTCTATTGCTGGAATAAACACCATAACCAAAAGCAACTCAGGGGGAAAAAGGTCTTACTTCATCCTGCATGCCCAGGTTATGACACCTCACGGAGGGGTCAAGGCAGGAACTCAAACAGAATCCACAGAGAAACAGTGCTTATGGCTCACTTTATGGTTCCTGGTCAGCTAAATCTCTTATACATCCCAGGCCCACCTGCCTAGGCTAGTACAACCTAAAGAGGCAAGCCCCTCCCACACCAATTAGCAATCACAGACACGCCCAGGAAGTAATTCTTCAACTGAGAGTGCTGCCTCCAAGCAGGGTCACATCCTCAACCAAAACAAGCGACCATACCAGCTGACGGCATTGGTATGAATTTCCTTCAGTGAAGGCAGATGTAGATCCCTTCAGCAAAAGACAAAGAGTTGGCTCCTAATGGGCAGCTTACATAGTCACATGATACAAATAACAAAGGAAGGAAAGAAAGCAGCACCAGACTTAGGTCTGTGGCCCTACAAGTTGATTGGCTGACACCTCATTTGGTTCATATATAAAAAGTCTGTTGCTCAGCAACAAGTGATAACTAGCAGAGGAGGAGGAGGAGCCAATCAGTACAATGTTGGCTCTAATTCTGAATAAGCAAAAACCAAAATGGTCATTTATTCGGCACAGTATTCTCCCTTGAGAGATAACCTTCATCTCCAACACTAAGGCAAACACTTACTGTGGACTTTTCTCAAAGCTCCCCAAAGTGAGCACTCACCTAACAGAAGGTTAAGATGAAAAGAAGTGGAAAAGAAATGCAAACAAACAAACAAACAAACAAAAAGATCAGAAATCCAGCCAGGGCTCAGCTGAGAGGAAAACTTCTCATTCACTGGCGAGCTATGGAAACACAAGCAAGCTATAGCCTGTGACTACACAAAATATCCAGTTCAAATGATACAAACGATAGGAATATCCTCTTTGTCAAACACAGGGTCTTTTTCATTTGTTTAAGTTTACTACAGTTAACAGTAACAAACAAGGAATCTTTGTCCATAATATTGATAGCCAGCATTTACCAAGTGTAAATGGCCTTGTGTTAAGTAATTTATACTCATTAAATCCTGACCACATCCTTGAGAGAGGTAAGGCAATAATTTCCACTTCACAGTTGAGAGAACAGAGCCTCAGGAAGGATAAATAATCAGCTGCAGCCCACAAGGCTGGGAACAGTACAGCATTCCAGCGGACATGGGAGCGGGCTTCCCAGGCAAACTTTTCTATGTTCTGGAAATGTTCTCTAACTGTGCTGTCAAATGATGGCCGGCAGCCAACACATGTCTACGAGGCACAGGGAAGGTGGCTGATGTGACTATGGAATTGAAATTTCATTTCTGCTTAAGGTGGATTGATTTACTTTTACACATCCATGCGTGGCTAGTATCTGCAAACTGGACAGGGCAGCCTGGAGCAGTGGCTGGCAAATTACAGGTTGCAGGCTCACCAATGCAGACTGTGAGCTGGGAGGGGCTTTCCTTCATATTGTTTAAAAAAATAAAAAAGACCAGAGAGATGGCTCAGTGGTTGCTGCTTATCCAGATGACCTAAATGTCAGTTCCAGGCCCCATGTCATATGGCTCTCAACTGCCTCTAACTCCAGATACAGGATCGAAACCAGACACACACACACACACACACACACACACACACACACACACACACACACACACACACACAGAGAGAGAGAGAGAGAGAGAGAGAGAGAGAGAGAGAGAGAGAGATGGAGGGAGGGAGAGGAGAGGAGAGGGAGAGGAGAGGAGAAGGAGAGAGAGATTAACAGAAGAATAACAGAGACAGTCACAAAGCTGTAGAACCTAAAACATTTAGTCTAGGCCACCATAGCCATAGCTCCTGAGGAAGAAATTAAGCTCAGCCTTCATTTGAATATTAATAATGTGAAGATGGCAAGAACTATGGAAATGAGAGTATATTCCTATTTCCATTATAATATTTAAGTGATTTGTGTCTGAGGTAAGACAAAAATGTAGCCAAGACATACCCTAGCCAAGGCCTGCACTGTCTCCACTGATACCATCAGTTACTGCATGTCTTACCTGTGTTTCATTAAAAAGTTTCACCAGCAAGTGTACCCATTCCGTGAAGGATTAAAGTGAGCTGCAGTTCACATTGACACTGAAGGAATGGCAACTCCAAGTCCACCCATGTACAAGTCAAGGCAGAAGAACCTGGTTACAGGAATACTGGGTAGGTTTGACTGCTGCACACAGGGTAGCTAAGATCCTGGGTTTTCCCTCTCTAGGAGAACCAGCCTCTACTGTCATCAGTAAGTGTGTAGAGAAGAGGTGGGACAGGGCTCTTCCAGAGACACTTCTCATTCACAGACCACTTGCCACTGCTAAGGAATCTGCAGATGCTGAAGATTAGGGGCTCACCTCTGCTCCTCTCTCTCACCAGCAGGGGCAGAAGGTGATTCCTTTTCACTCAGAGCCAACAGCTCTCTCAGCAACAACTGAGGCCATGCATACTGCCTGCTCATCCGAGTGAAGGAAGTGCATGCGCATCCCTGCACCCGGTCTAATGGAGCATTCCGCGCCTCTGTTCAGCCTCATACTTCCCAACAGGAAATAGCAGGGTGTGGAACTGCGTGGCAAGAACAGGAACTACGCACCAGAGCTCCACATGCCTCACCTTACTTTACGCTTCAACATAGGTCCCAGTCGATACAGCCCTAGTTTATCAAACCTAATACAACATTTATTTTAACTGCATCATTCTATTTACCATTAGGGAAGAAAACTCTAGCAAAATAAATGGAAGATGATCAGGACCAAATGATAAAACCCAATCCAGAAATACAAATCTGGCGCAGGTGAAGTGTTTGCTGGATTTTGTGAACGTGGTATCTTACAAGTTAATTCCAAAAGGAAAATGTCCAGTGCTTCCTTGGCTCTGCTCCCTCTCCACTTAATAAAGCTTAGTCATCACTCTAGAACAACAATTTCCAATAAAGTCTCTCATAATTCTTTCATGCTTAAAAGAAATTTCCAAGAAAAACTATGGGCATAACAATGGGTAAGAAGCCACTACCAAGAGATAACCTTTACAGTGGGAGAAGCAGGCCAGGCCCCAGAGCCTCTATTGACTTGGAAAATATCTGGAAGCAAGAAAGTTGTCTCACTAGGGCCTGTTGTTCCAACCCTCAGTGGCACAAGACTATTCACAGGGGTCACTAATCCTCAGGGAAAGGGTCTGTATAAACTCACAGGCTGAACAAGGAACACAGAAGGACATTTTCGTGATGCTAAGCATAGCATATACAACCAAAAAATAAGATTGTGTTCTTAGAGATATTCGATGTGATAATGGGAAATTAAGTCCAATTTTTGTTTTGAGTCAACCTGATGGGTATGAACACTGGATCCCTAGTGAAAAATGGCTGGAAGCAGATCCCCCTTCCCACCTTCCAAGTCCCATAATAACAAACTGAGAGGACTCAAAGGACGGGAAGAAGGAAAACGAACAGTGGCTGTAATTAAACTACCCTATGTCCAACTGACAGCTTTGTAATAAGACCCACGCCTCTTTATTCCCCTTCACAAAACCATGGGCAAGCTTAACTAGCTAATAAAGAGGCAGTTGTGGCTTCATCTCTGAGGAGCTCCAGCCTGGTGCCGCCCCTCCCCTTCCTCTTAGCACATTGGTCTGGCACCACGTACACACCTCCATGTGTCATGTCTCGGGGAGACACATGGAGGGCTCCCCTGGGTTATAGAGGCAGGTGGTACCCGTTCTGAAGCAAGACAAAGGCATGCTGATGCCAGAGTATTTTCCTTTCTGGGGAGGGGGTACTGACAAGGGGTGTAAGACACATAAAAGACCGGCTGCTCTTTCCCTCTGCCAGTGAACACTGCGGAAATCAAATTGCAAAGAGAGTTGACAGAATGTTTTTGTTAACTTGGAAAAATGGAACTCCCCCCCCCTCACACACACACACACACACACACACACACACAATGTTGTTTGATTTTTACGTCCTCAGTGGATCCTACAGAATCCCATTTTCAGTTGCCCATCATTTCCACTCAGGAATATTTCCACTCAGGAGAAAGATGCTGTTTGGTGTCCTTTTTTAGGTCACAGACATAGCAGGGGCCTGAATGACAGGAAGTCAGGAGGGACAGAGAGCTTGTCCTGCTTCAGAGCTCTAACAACTTCCCCAAATGTGTTTCAAAACACTCATTTCCATTTCAAACAATTTATTCATAAATTACGTATTTCAACATGCAATAGAATATTTTCCCTTAGCTCATTTAAATATGTAGTCCATTCAGTAATCCTGTATTATAAGCATATCCAAGGTAGAAAGTCAGGGTGGGGTATGGGGTGTGTGCACCATCTGATGAGCTATGCCTGCTCCTATTTCTCATGGGCTATGCATGTGTTTCCATACTATTACCTACAGTCTTAACAGACTTGTCATAAGTTAACTCAAATTGAACTTGTGACAAATTACATCCTCTTCCCACTCTGGAGTTGTGCAATTAATTTTCTAAACCTAATTTGAAGACTTTATATTTAACTTTACTATTTTTCACCGGGTTATTTCTGGTGCATTTCAGGCTATCAAGATTTTCTTGACTCAGGACCAAGTCAGTCATCACATTAGCTATCCCTCCTAGCCTGATTCCAATGATAAACATGTCTTTATTAAAGTCATTGATAAAAATCATCAACAAGACAAGTCTGAGGACAGAATCCTGAATCACTCTACTGGAATATTTCTTCAGGTTAATATTAAGTCAAAAATCTACACTCTGGGAAGATCTATTTAAATAAAGACAACATAACTGAGTGTATTCTTCTTCGACCCAGACCACATTCTCTGTGTTACTCACAAGGACCTCCGAGGAGGTTTTAGGAGATGCCCTTTAGATAGCCCATGTAAGATACACTACAAGGGTGATTTACTGTTAGGCAAATTAAGGTTCTGATCTGAGGTAGAGGGTAGAACAGGACAGGCATTTTCAGGCAAGTATTGGTGGTACCATGGACATGGGAGCCAGTCACAGCTGCTGCCTGGTGGGCACAGTAGGTCCCTTATATATGGACTCATGTTGCAAAGCTCCCAGGGGATTTCTGAACCTGTAGACAGTGTAGACACACATACATACATACTATGCTGTTTCCTACATGTACATATCTATAGTAACGACTATTTTATAAATTAGGAACAGCAAGAGGTTAACAGTAGTTAAAAAATCATAACTAAAGCTACATACGACAACACAGGTACATGATTGTGGTCTGCCTAAGTGTTTATTCCAGTTTACTTTTTTGTTGCTATGATAAACAGCACAGGCAAAATCAACATGGCGAAAACAAGGGATTTAATTCATTTCCTAGGTTATACTGGATCATTGAGAAATCAGGGTGGAACTCAAGTACAATGAATGGATAGTAATGTTTGTCTAGCTCCCTCCCTAGCTTGGGTCTAGCTATTTGTGTTTTACAGGCCAGGTCTACCTGTCTACCTAGAGATAGTAGAGCCCACACACATCAATTAACCATCAAGAAACATGTCCATAGGCCAACTGATGGAAGTCATTCTTCATTTGAACCTCCCTCTCCCCAAATGTGTCAGATTGGCCATGAAGACTAGCCGTCTCGGCATCTTTGTGTATTAATGGAGGCCCTCCAATCAGAATGATCTGAAATGACAATGGGTGCTGATGGGATTCTGATGATTTACATCCCAGGTGGGAGGCAGTATGCCTGCTGGAGACTTCATCATGCTAGTCAGAACAATGGAAAGGAAAACTTAGTGCAAGGTTCCTCTAACTAATGGCCACAATTCTTACTACCTCCTCTTCATTATCAGAGAACAGAATCATTTGCTATCAGCCTCTCTTTTTACCACAAGGGGTTAAAACACTGAGATCCACCTTCAGAGATGATTTAAATGAAAAAGTGACACTAACTCAACTCTTCTTGAAGCAGTTGAAACATAAAATCCGGGCTGTGCTAATGGGGCTATTCTCAAGGAGGATGCTGAGAAGGGGCTGGGTAGACACATGATGCTCTGGGGCCCCACAACTGTCATTTGTATTTTGGTACTTCAATTGTCTCATCTGTAAAAGAAAGAGCCTTTGAGAGGCTGATACAGAATGACTTCATTTCTATACAAGCCTGTTCTCTTCTTACTCAACCTTGGTTTGGGGATAAGAGCTGAGCTCTGACCTCCTAGCACACTAAAATATCAAGAGTACCACTGTGTGTGCAAATGCACATGTCTGTGAAGCTGCTACAGTAGGGAGGTGGGCCTCACAATACACTGAGAAGGGCCCTCTCCTGGTCCCCATTCTTCCAGGCATCACTCTCTTCTCTTCTCCTAAGGAGTAGAGTGCTAAGTCAGGTAGCTGAAGCAGCTGGCTGGTGTCTCCTGAGACACACATGCAGATATGGCAGTGTGAGTTTTTGCTTAGATTCTTCCAAGTTGTTATTTAGCCTCAAAAAGTCCCATTGGAATGTAGCCAAAATTATGGTTCAAACCATAGTGATTCTCCTTAACTATTGTGCAAAAAAAGCTTTATATATGTTTTATTATATATAATGTATTACATATATATACATATATATGTATGTATATATTATATACACACACACAAATACATATCATATATATGTTTCACTCAAACTAAGTCCATGCAGAGGCTGTTGGCAATTGTTTCCATCTGCATTTGAGCTGTAAGCATATTCCTTATAAGAGGCTATAATATCTACAGATATATTGCCTACAAATAACAATTGGCAAATAGTGATAAAATTTTAAAAGGTAACTATTAACTATAAATTATAAATTACTTTATCCTGCTGAAAGCCAAAGAAAGATGAATACCTGCAGACCTTCCTTCTCCTGGGGGTGGGGGAGCAAACCTCTGCCCCTGGCCGAATATTATGATAACAGAAGGAAATAGAACTCAATTGTGGCTCCAGACTCCTCACATGTTCTAGGACACGCGGCCTCATTTGTAGTGTGATTTTGAATAGGGTACAACAGGTATTAATAGAACAAATAAAGAATAACTGTGATAGCAAGAAGGAGAAAGGCAAACCTAACAATTTCAGACATGCTATAGGTCTAGGCCAAGGGAGGATTTTCAAACAAAGGAATAAAGGAAAGACTTGCATCCAGAAAAAAGTCAATCTAAATGCCCACGCCTTTCACCTGACTCAAGGCTGGGTATGATATGCATCCTAGGAGGAGGCAAACTCAAATGAGCTCATCCAAGAGAATTCTATTGTATGGCGTTTCATACAGCGCTGTAGTACATTTCAAACAGTACCAATGGATGATAAAAGCTATGACTAGTAGGTTTTCACAGTTTAAAAAAAAAAAAAGGAAGCCTCTAAACATGTTTGCCTTAAAGTATATATGGACTCTATCTTACCCATGGGCCTTAGCATCCTTAACTGGGCTCAGAGGGGAGAGCGGTAACTCCAGGAAGGCACACCACAGTCTTCAAAAGGAAACCAACAAGACAGTGTCTGTCCCTCACAGTACTTACACTGCTCACAATGACATCAACACGGAGGTAACTAGAGAAATCTCCTGGATGAGCTATATTACCTCCAAACAGAACCATTTTATGGCAATGGGATGGTTGCAAGATGAGCTGCCTAGTCAGCCTGAAAGCACCACGGTGGGGTGGACATAGGTTTCTCACCTAGGTTCTGGGCAGAACACTGAGAGCAAAGGCCACTAATAATAGACTGACGCCTCCAACTACAGTCTAGGAGACTGAGCTCTCAGATTTGCCTCACCCTTTTACCACTACATATTAAACATTTAATGTTTTCTCTTAGAAGGAACAGGAACAGTGCTAAGGCATGAAATGAGTATCTTGTGGACATTATGTAAGTGGTCTACTACTAAACCACTTACTCATCCCTAGTTCTTAAGGATTCATAACCTTTGTGTCTAACCACCCTACGCCATGAATGGAAATGATACTCCTTATTCTCCAGCTGAAGTATCAGGCTTGTGTCAGTGAAAGAAGAGTCCATAGAAGTCACACCGAAATGTTATATTCATCTAGAAAGTTCCTTCTGAATCAAACATTCTAGAAGTCTACCTAGACAGGTCAGGCAATGTCTGACCACAGGAGTCAACACTGAAATTGTCAGAACGCCCTGGTGCACACACGCCAGTCTTTGTGGATCCATCCTGAAAGCTCTTCTGTGCCAGGTCACCAGCAATATGGAACTCCTGTGTGCTTAGCACAGTCTAAGTTTTTTAATGAACTTATTCATTTAATCCCTAAAAATACCAACTAAAATTAAATACAGTAAAAGTTAATTACAATATTTAGTAAATGGAAACTTAATTAATATTATCAAGGTCACTGTCCTGAAAGAGTTGAAACATGCTGACCTAGGAGCCCATGTTCCTCATCACTTTATTCTATTGAAGATGCTACGGCAAGACAAGTGGCATATTTTCATTGATCACACAAGTAAGTCATATTTCACACAAGTGGAGAGTACCAGGAATGGAATGAAATGGGTGCTGGTATAGGGAGTGCCTGAATCAGGTCAAGTCAGAAGCTCAAAGACTGGGTCTTGGGGACATTTTCTCAGGAAAGCCAGTCCTTGTGAGAACCAAGTCAAGGACAGTCCTTGTTTCTAGTACTGTAGATTGCACACTGGGCCTCTTTAGTGGTGGACAAGCTCTCTAGTTTTATTTTGCAATGGTTGTATTAAGTTGCACAACATAATTTGAATAACCTTGTAGTCCAGGCAGACACTACAATCCTCCTGCCTCCATTCTCCAAGTAGTTAGGGTTATACACCTGGGCCACTCATCTCAACCTCCTTTGCTTATTTAATTATGAAATCATATACAAAGTACTGGGAAAGCATATACTATCAAGGTTTACATATATAAACTGAACTGGAAATGGTTCATATGCAATATCATCATATACAGGCACAGAACGCTGGTTGCCAGCTCTAATTATAATGAAGGGCTTTTCCCACCCTGGTGTCTTCACTCCTTTATTTTCAGCAAACATCTAGCTCTCCACACTGAAAATACTAAATGACATTTAATATTCTACATTTCAAAATTGCACTTCCTTCTTCAGAAAGTAGGAGCTCTTCTTCCTACATCCCCCCACTCCTCTCTAATACCCTTGATGCGACTTGAGTAGTCCCCTTCCTTCTCTGGCTGAGGACATCCCTTTTGCCCAGCCCTTCACCCATGCTACTGCCAACTCCACTGAGTAGGTTCTCACTGCCTCTTTAGAACTTCTCTGCACCTGCAGCTACTCTTCACCAGCCACCTGCAATGGAAATGCATGACATTTTATAAAAGATTATATTCTCCTCCCCGATTCTCTTCATTCACTTATTCATCCATCCATCATACATACATACACACACATAATACATACATACATACATACATACATACATACATACATACATACATACATACAAAGAACAAATTTTTATTAGTCAGTCACTGACGTCTTCATATTGACTAGGAGTTATGGATTTGATAGTCAACAAGACAGACAAGGTTTTGCCCAAATAAAATTAGATTCTAGTGAGAGTGACAGTAAGTACCACAACGAACTCATAGATTGCTAAGTTCCATGAAGAACATAAAACCAGGCAATACCAAGAAGATGCTCTCTGCTCAAACAACAGGGTATCTGACAAAGAACCTTGAGATGGGAACAATTCCTCTGACCCTTTACAGTTCCTCTGGGGCCACCTTCTCCAGGTTCTGGCTTTAGCTAGTCACCATCCTCAACACACTGTCTCATTTGCTTCAATTTACAGGAAAAGGAAAGAACAAACATCTTTTCCAATGTCTTTCTCAGAAGTGAGGAATTTTTCCCAAAAGTCCCTGGTGGACAACTTCCTATCTCTCATTGGTTCAGCTGTGGGTCATCAAGTGACTTACTAACCACTGGTTAAAGGAAAGTTACTCTGCTTCTATCTGACTCATTAGAATCTGCCCTGTATAAGAGATAGGAGCACCATCCCCCAAACGCCAAAGTGACAATATAAAACAAACCAGAAGAACTATCAGGGTCCATGACCCTGAGGTCAGAGGGGCAATGAAAGAGTCTCTCAGAACTGCACCTGAACAAAGAGAGAAAGGTGTCTCTGTAAAGCCCCATTAGAGTGTTGTGTTATCCACACTTTGAGAAACAAGTCCAGCCACTTGGGATCAGGAAAGAATGAAGGAAGATGAACAGAGAAAGAGTCAGAAACTAACTGTGCAGGCCCCAAAGACCAGCAGCTTTCTGGGAGCACATGCTTCATGACATAGTCATTCCTAGGTCATTTAACTGTGATGCAATTCATTGACCACTAAAGTCCAGACTGTGCCTGAGCCCCTAATGTTCTCCCTTACCTGGATCCACACGATGCTAACACATGTTCAAATCAACTCTTGTTCCCCTTTACTCATTGTTGAACATACCATACCACATTCCTGTACTAGTCATACCTAGTATGTATTTCTCTTCTATCCTGATCAACCAGTTCAAACCGTGTAAGGAAACAGTGAAAAATCTAGTCTTTTGATCATTAGCTATGGGAGAACTGAGAACATATTCAAAGACTGATACCAGAAAAACCTTGCAGAAACCTAAGGAAAAGTCACTCCTCCTGTTGGCAATAATCACATCTTTGATCACATGAGCTTTCATAGCAATTGACAATTCCCACTTTGAATTCAGTTACTTTTACTTCATCTATCTCTATACTCTGGCTGCACCAAAATACAAATGTCTGTGACTCCCACTCTTGTGTCCATGGCTTGTGCAAGGCACACTTCTTGGTGCATGAAAACCAGCTGGTAAATAATAAACAAATGAAATAAAACCGGGCCAAACAAGCAAATGGACAGAGATTGTGTCAGTACTGATCATTAGGTTTCCCATTAAGTGGACAGAAAGGGACAGAGGAACTGCTATTGGTGAACTACCAAGCTGTAACAGCTTCTGAATGGGGTGCAGTAGGAAAGAATATTTCATGAGGAAGAGTTTTTCAATCTCCACACTGAGGCTGATTACAGGGAAGCATACGGAGGGCTAGCCACCTCAAGGTAGAGGTTCTGAGGTTCCCTATCATCTGTGTGCAGGCAGGCTGACACTCTTGTTTGGTGCTCAAATCAGTGGTACTATCAATGACACAATATTCCACAGAGATCTCCCAGGGCAACGAGACTCTTCTTGGGCTAATTTTTGTCCTTGAGTCTATTGTGCTAGAAGTCCCACACCACAAACAAATCTTCTATGTTCATGTATCTGGATAGGTCATGCTAAAATGCAGATAAAAAGACAACCCAATTTAGTCTAGAGGGGTGAGATTGTCCTCCCAAATTCTATTAGAAAAAAAAAAAAAAAAGGAAACTGCATAAGTAGACCATGTAGCTCCCCATGTCTTCTGAATGGGGCCAGCCACCTGCCACTCAACAGCACATTCCAGGCACAGGAGGTACCGCAGCAGGCTCAGCCTGGGCTGCTTTGTGTCACAACCTCCTGGGCATTACTTCACTGCAGTGTTTCATAAGCAGCATGGGTGACAAAGTATCATCTAAAGAAAGAACAGAGCACTCTGTTAAAAACAATGCTCAGCCACAGTTACAGGGACCAGCACAGCTTGACCTTGTTAGGCTACAAAATGCATTGGAAGATAAGTTCACACAAACAGTTTTCTGTCTTGGTGCACAAAATCTTCTTGGTGATACACATTGAGTTTCTATTATTCTTATAACCAAAACTGGGAGGTGGGAGATCCATCTCTTCTGAATAACAAAGCATACTGACATCACAGGCTTCCTTCGCTTAGGCAGATTACTGAACAAACAAATATTTATTCTGAGTTACTCAGCTGTGATACATGAGGGGATTCATGACGTGCTGTGTCTGGTGCCTGTTAAGCTCTTACAAGATAATTGGACTTTGGACCACCTAGAACATTGTGCTTAATGGAGAGCTGAATTTAAAAATTCAAAAACATGGAATGAGCAGAATTTAATCAGTCACACCTCCATCAAATTGAGGCAGAAATAAATAAATGGGCAATAGAAAGGTGCAATAAAACCAGGATTAATCAAACCGTGATTAATTCAGGATCAGATTAAAAACCAATAGTGCCAGCTGCATCAGTCTCTTCTGTGGCGTTTACCTCTCCTACTCCTTTTTATCACCATGTTTCCCCATCTTCTCATCCCACTCTGCTCTCACCCCTAGGGCACTTTCCCTGGATGGATAAACCTGCAGGAGAGTTAATTGTCACATACATGGATTTAATCACATTGTCCATCACATTTGGGGCCCTGCCTTCAGTGATCCATGACTAATTGTTGTGGTAATTTTTCAATCATTAACAGCAGCACATATGCTGCAGACAAATCCCAAGGTGCCTAGTAAGCCCCAGTGACAAGCAGACCAGAGGCTCCAGAAGGATTGCCACACGCCCCAGCCCAGCCCCCAACCCAATCCTATTAGTCATGCCTCCTTGTTAATATACACTTATCCCAAGGATATGTCAGGCGGCAGAAAGCTCTGAGGGGCTCCGGCGTGCCTTATGACTTGCCCTGTTTTCAATCTAGATTCTGAAAAAGGAAGAGGAAAGGAATTAAAACTCCATGTGGGACAAGTAGCTGAGGGCCTATTCTCAATTCCACTTGCTTTTCATTCACTTTCACACAGGCTCCTGAGCTGTGGCAAGTGCCCTTTCTTTGAGTTTCAGCAGTATTAGCAATCTCCATGGCAACCACCAGTGCGCATCTGCTGCACCAAACTGCAGCATCTCTGGTTCAATTCTCAAGTTGCCCTGGTGTCAGACGGGGCATGCCATGTGCACTGGTGGGACAAGACCCTGCCTTGGGGAATCTTTCAGCTGATTGAAGCCTGGCTCTAATCACCACATAATATGAGTGAACAAGATCACAGGGAATATGATCTGCCGCGCGAGGCAAGAGGGTTCTAGAAATGCTATTTATTTTTTCATTTTCTTTTTCTTAAGGGTCTTTGTTGGGTAAAAGCAAAGAGGCACTAGCTATCTAACAAAAAGGATTAAATTTCAAGTAGGTGCCACAATGTTTCAAGTTGCTGTTTGTTTAAAGCCTATGTCTCAGACACCTTTCATTAAGGAAACTATTCAAGAGGAAATGCAAATTCCTGGGGTTTCCATTTGGGTCTTCTTAGGAAAATGGTTATTTTGCACATTAGTCAGAATACGGAAAGGGAAGAGAAGGATTCATGGAATTTCACTGACAATTTTATTCCTCCTGCAGAGTTTCAGGAAATTCCCTATTACACTCAGTTTTCCCAAGACTAAAATAAGACCTACTTTACTCTAAGGCACCTAGCCCCAGATCACGGAACAAGATCTTCGAAAAACTTAATCAATATGAGCAATTCCTGTTTAGCTGCTTAAAAGAGAGAGATGGTTGTTGCAGGCTCTATTGCTGTGAAAAGAGGGACCGAGCGCCCTCTGCTGCTGTGTCTAGGTCAGGCTCCCCATATCCAGAAACCCCCACTAAGGTTCACTTCTGTTACCATGCACTCTTAAAAAACTCTAGCTTAAAAGGCACTCACTGATCAGCAAGAGGAACAAGAGAGATCCAGAAAACAAACAGGTTGCTGTAAATAGAACAGTCTTCCACACAGCCACTCACCACTACCTTGGGTATTATTAGAAACAGTTCAAGAAAGTGCTTGAGAAAATTCAGAGTGCTGATTGCACATCGTAAACACAAATTAAAGAATTAAAAAAAAATGGAACTTGCATTTCTACTCACAGTCTTTCATGAAAAGACCGATACATGATCTCATTGATTAGTATATGTTTTAGAACACTCAGGCAAAAAGAAAAAACTTGTTATTCTTAGATTTAAAGTCACAGCAGTAGTTTCCAACTTTACTTTCAAATCCAGTTTGAACAAACACAAATTTGTGTTTTCATAGTGCTGTACAAAATAAACAACACAGAAAAGCTTCACTTTTGAACCTCTAAGAACCTAATTATTATAAAATAAAATTACAGAGAAAAGTCAAATGCATTGAATATTACTTTTAATCCTCTTATATAAATGATGGCAATCCACATTGATAACTTCAAATACTAGTTCAGCAATAAGTTCAAATTCTGTCATTCAAATTCATTCTAAAGCAAATGATGCAGAAATTGTGCTCCTTTACTACAGATTAACTCCTTCCATCATGTCTAAATAAAAATGACCACAATAAGTAGATAATAGTCTACTAAAATTCAATGCATAGATTCAAATTCTATGCCACAAGCTACTCTGAGAGTTACAAATAACATTCTTCAATTTTTACAACTCAAGGTCAATGCCAATATCTCCCATGAATGAAATTAAAAATTAATTAACAATTAATGGACAGGCAAGGAGTGGTAGCGCAAGCTTTTAGTCCTAACACTCAGGACGTAAGGGGAGAGGAAGTCTAACCTCTGAGTTTGAGGCCAACCTGATCTACAGAAAGAGTTCCAAGCCAGCCAGACCCTGTCTCAAAAAGAAATAAAACAAAACAATAACACAGAATTAATGAATAGGAGATTGAGAGATGACTGTGTGATAAAGGACACTGCCAGCTCCTAAGAGGACCCAGGTTCAATTCCCAGCACCCACATGGTATCTAACAGCATGATCTAACTCCTGTTCCAGGGGATTGGGTCCCCTCTGATGATCTCAATAGGTACTAGGCACAGATACTGGGCACTTACGTACATGTAGGCAAAATACCATACACACAAAATAAAAACAAAAATAAGAACCAAAGAATGAAATAAAATTGAATCAGGGGAAGATGAGACTAAAGAGATATCTAGTATAACACTGTATAGTTGACAAATGACAAAAGAATGTGAACTTGAACTAATCTATATCTGACTCTGTTACTGACTTGGTTACTGAGCTGCTCAACAACACTGAGTAAAATCAGATCCTGTGAACAGACTCAGAGAGGTAGAATATGGAATCCAGTTCCCTTTGGGGGAGAAAGTGTTATAAAACCTCTGGCTACCTGAACCATGTCTTATTTAGAGGCACACACATTATCCCATCTCCTCTGGCTTTCGAAGTAAGACAGCGTGACTGACAGAAACCTAGCTCTATGATCAGACACCAGTGTATAGAATATTCTTGATGACCAAGTTCCACAAGCTGACAAATGGTCTGTGGGTTGATAGAATAGCAATCAGCAGGTAGCTGGTGGATTCCTGTATGATGTGTTGGAGTAGAGGGTCATGAGGGGTCTTGGCAGTGAGTAATTGTCTATGGAGAAAGCCATGGGGGATGAGCTACTGATAGCCTATGTAAGAGTCACTTGAGCCAGAGCCAGTGGGAGTCCACCATGGGGAGCAGAACACCCCACCACAAACTGCTGTGAGCAGCAGGGGCCCTGGGTGGAATGGCAATACTGTTCTATGTGCAATAGCACCCAGGGAAGGCTGGGGATAAACAGGAGGGAAATAAGAGAGGACACAGCTGAGCTGCTGGGCGGAGCCTGCCACCAAAGCCCAGAAATAGTCCTAGTGATGGGGCCTACCATGTTCTCTAGTGGACTCATAGGGCACTTTTCATGGACCCAAAAATGGTAAGAATCCAGCAAAGAGACTGGCGCGAGATTTCCAATATTTCCTGTTAGACAATGCTTGGATGTGGAGACTGGAGGCTCTGAGATGCCTACATTTACAGGTACAAATTCCAAACACAGAATCCTCTAATCTCATCATTCAAATAGGCATGGTGCACACATTATCTTACAAAGACAAATGAAATTATCACCTTATTCTTGTCTTACCACCATCTTCTTATGCATTACTGGAGATTCCTGTGAGCGGTAGGAATGATCTGTTAATTGTTAGGAAATGAAATAGATTGCTGATATGCAGATTCTGGAACTTATTCCACAGACACAGGATATAAAGATCAAGCCCTTATACTCAGAATGGAAGTATTCCATTTTATGAATGAATGGCTCTTTGAGGTAGATCTAAAGATTTCTAGTCAAACTGTACTTCAGAAAATAAGTATCCTTTCTATAGTATTATGGATTCTCTTTAAACAGTTCCTTTTTAAAACACAAAGCACTTGATGAGAATATGAAAAGGACTTGCTTTCCTTTAATAAGAT
Organism: Rattus rattus; assembly: GCF_011064425.1. Taxonomy (NCBI): domain Eukaryota; kingdom Metazoa; phylum Chordata; class Mammalia; order Rodentia; family Muridae; genus Rattus; species Rattus rattus. The sequence continues at coordinate 55,342,327 of NC_046167.1, read as the reverse complement.
AACAATAGTTCTTCACTAGCATGCAAATCTCCTTTGATTTCATGAGATGGCATTTTTTTTCCTATCACAAATCAAGAGAGAACAGCTCTAACTGGTACACCTGACGTCTTAAGCTGACCCTGTTCTACACATATTTAATTTCCTCACAGTTTGAGAGATTATTTTGCAGTGTACTGCAGGATGAGAAATGGCACTCATTTCGTCACAAGCTTTGATACTGCTGGCATAAAGGACTTTGATGACATCCTAGTGCTTAAAATAAGTTTGCCTGGGTGTGTCTAACATACCGCCAAAAGTTCAGGGTTGAGAGTAGCACAGGCCTTCTGGAAAAGGCTGAGAAGATACTGTCAGAGGCTCCACTTAGCTAATATATGGTGGTTATATGTTTAAACTAGATTCTGTCTCTCAGAATGGAAAATGGCTGATCACTACTGCATCAACAATCCTTCCATCTAATAAAATTCTTAAGTTGAAAACATTAAATGAGAAAATGAATGTCTTGAAACAGAATTCATTATTCTCTTATGATAATTATCTAAAGGTTAAAAAACCTATACTCATCAAAATTACTATCTAAAAACCACAGAACCACACAAACAAAGGTATAAGTCATCTAAGAATATTTTTTTACCCCAATCCCATTCATGTTACAGATGGAGAAACTCAGAAGCCCACAGAATGATGATGATGAGGACAAAGACAGTGGTGATATTTTATCAAACTAATATTTACCAAAAGGCAGCTATGTACCCCAATTTAAACATTTCATATATACCAACATCTTTGATTTATAAGTCCTTTGAGAAATAAACATTGTATTATTATCTCAACTTTCACAGACATGAAACAGAAAAGGAGGTTAAACCATGACTCCATTGCTATCTACATCCAACAGACAGCAAATCATGAGGCAAGGGGTGGAGTCCAGCAGGGCAACCCCTCAGCACCACAGGAATCCACAAGTCACAGCCCATCAAAGAAGCTGACCGGGTCAACAGAGTCAAATTACTATCACCAAGTAATATAAGGGGAGATGGGCCTGGCAAGATAGCCCAGCAGATAAAGGCATTTGCATCAAGGTTCACGGCCTGAATTTAATCCCCCAAATCCACAGGATGGAAGAAGAAAACCAAGTATCGAAAGTTGTCTTCTGTTCTCCATATACACATCCTATACACACATGCTTCACTATACATAAAACACAAAATAAGGTGCAAGAGTAGAAAAAGGTTGAATGTGTACTTCAGAGACTCCACAGCCATAGATTTTGAAAATTCTCTGTGCCAGGTACCAGACAGACACAAATGTGAAAGATGGATATATTAACTTTATGGAAGCTATCTTTGCCAGCCTTGGTAGCCATGCCTGTAATCTCAACACTTGTGATGCATTACATAGCATTACATAGTGAGACCTGAGGGGTGGGGGAGCGGCAAGCAGAATGAAAGACAGACAGGCAGAAGGAGGAAGGATGGGAGGGAGGGAGGGAGGGAAAAAATGAACCAGTGTCAGCAGAGAGCTAAGATGTCCACTCAGGGAGAATCTAGAGAAAGAAGCGGAAGAGTCCTCTGGCTCATATGTTAAGCTCACATGAGAAGCACACATTACAACTCTGGTCAAATCTGGGCCCCCGCAGTCACAGTAGAGTTTGGTAGTAGTCCTCCATCAGTTCAACCATAGGAAAATCCAGGGCTGTGAGCTTAGCAGGCAAGGGAGGGAAAGAGGGGAAGGTCATGTCTGAGTGATACCTGCAGCTTTACAACGAAGATGCCTTTCATTTCATATTCCACATCAACGAGACCAGAGTACTTCAGGAAATAAAACCAGACAACAGCTTTAGCTCTCATTACCTTATGACAAGAAAACTCAGCCATGAAGGAGCTAAAGGACTTGTCAGATGTTATGGAAGGGAACAAGAACCAATTGAAAAACATGAATGTTCTGCTATGGCATGTCAAAGCAGAAGGGGGAAAGTCAATAGTTTTAAAGTCCACATGTTCAAGTCCATCACAGAGAAATATTTCATTACTTTCTTAGTTTAGTATTGAAGAGTCCTCTGTGGACTGAAACCTGAGCTTCAGTGTGTAGGATGTTCAGGGATCATAATGGGAACTACTCAGGCAAAGGTCATGAGGGCTTCTCTTCAGCAAGCAGACAGAATAAGGGCTTCTAAAGACTGACTTTACTTCATTAAATACTGTTATCCAATGTTTAAAATATCCAGTTAAGTATAACAACCAAGAAGTTAGGGAGCAACCCTTCAGTTTTACTAAAAAATTCATCACTAGTATCTCACTGACTCTTCACAAACCTTTATTTGTGGTCAGTCTTTAAGAAGAGATCTGCAACAAACAAGAGTATGTGGTTATCTCTATTCTGGCCAAGAAAGTCACTGGGTACCCTCGCTCAGAGTAAGAGTCAGTACAGCTCATGGCTCTCTACGTGCTCTAGGACTCAAAAAACCCAGCAAGGAGCTAATGCCTGTGGCTGACTCAAGGTGGCTCCACTGGCAAAGGCAGCACTACTCAAAAAGTCAGATATGATGTGGTATTGGAGATGTGCACAGAGTGGCACATGAATACTGACAGGGCCTGTTTAGGCCTAGAGTGGGGGCAGGAGTGGATAGAGTGGGGTTGACCAAGACCTGGATATGAGAAGCAGGCTGCATCTTTATAAATGAGTAGAAACTATGAGAAGAGAAGGACAGATGGCAGAAGGAATGGTCTAAATAAAGCCACAGAGGCAAAGATGAGGGACATTAGAGAGCCACACATATCCTGTTTTCTTAATGGAATAACAAAACTAAGCTCTGTAGGAGTTGTATATTAGATGCGGGGTTTCAGAAGCTTGAGGGGGCAGCATGGTGCCTGGTATCTGGAGAATCAGCTACTCGGAGGCTGAGACAAGACAGGTGCTTAAGCGCTGGAGCTGGGGTCAGTCAGGGCAATACTGTGAAATCCTATCTCTTAAGAAAAAGTGTGTGACTTTAAAAAGAAGTATGTCTGTGCTAAGTATATGTGCCATAGGATTATGAACATATGCTAAAAATAAAGTTGATTCCTATATAATGAGCATTTTGAAATCTTAGGACAAGAGTCATTTTTTTATTGTATCTGATTGGTAAGTATATGTAGGTAGTCACGTGTGGGCAGATATAGATGTATGAATGTTTGCATGCACATATGCATGCCAATGTTAGGAGATATCTGCCTTACCTTTAACTTTTAAGACATATTCAGTTTACTTTATGTGCACGAATGCTTTGCCTGCATCAGTATATGTGAACTGTGTGTATTGTGGTACTGGAAAGTCACAGAAGAGGTCTTCAGAGACTTTAAAACTGGAGGAAGGGATCATTTTGAGCCACTATGTGGATGCTGAGAACTAAACCTTGTCCTCTATAAGAACAACAAGTACTCTTAACCACTGAGCCATCTCTCTAGCCCCACGCGGTAATTTTTGAGACAGGCCCTCTGTCTCACTGGGCTCAATGATCAGGCTAGGCTGACTGGCCAGAAAGCTGCATGGATCTGACTGCCTCCACCTCCACAGTGCCAAGATTACAAAGGGCAGAATTCCTGTCTTTTTGTACATGAATTCTGGAATTCTGAGGGGAGAACTTGCATTCTCAGCTTGCATGTAACTTATCATTGGAACTATTTCCCTACCCTAATATTCATATTTTCTCTCTCTCTCTCTCTCTCTCTCTCTCTCTCTCTCTCTCTCTCTCTCTCTCTCTCTCTCTGTGTGTGTGTGTGTCTATGAAGAAGTACTATGACAAAAATAATAAAAAGCTGTTTTAGAATTACGTGAGAAAAGCTATCCCTTATGCTTTTGAGTGACGCCTGGCAGCTACAGAAGGCTGCTTCTCCACTGGCACTTTTTGGTGATGTGGACACAGCTAAGGACCCAGGATGAAGAATGAAGCACGCCTCTCTGTGTAGCTAAAGGGAATATAACACATAAATGCAACGTCTTCCCAGGTGTCATTCCAAAGTCATAAGCAAGAACAAGAAGCCATCAGGGGCCAGACTGAAGCTACGAGAGAGCTGTAGTGCCATGGCACAGTGCTGGGCACCTGTGGTTGCCATTGGAAGCCGATGAGCAAAGTGGTGTAGCTGTGCAGGCCCAGATAATTCTCAATGAATGTTACCATAAGACAAGGAAGTAAGCGTGGCATGCACGGCACAGCACCGAGCACTGGCAAACCTTCCCAGGACGCTTCTATTCTGACACAGGATGGAGGCTTAGCTGCCCAGTGCTTGATGAAAAGGCTTCCTGACCTGTATCTGAGCACAGCCACAAAGGGCGAAGTCCTCATCATTGCTTTGCTTCATTTTGTTATTCGTTTTTGTTTTTGAAAAAAAATCAATTGAGAGATAGTTGGTGGCAGAATGGACTTGTCCAGGGATGTTCTATGTATCTACTGATTTTTAGAGGACTCTGTTTAAATTATTTCTAAGAGATGATAATGGACTGAGGAAGCTTGCAAGGTTCCATTTAGTAGGTACTGAAGGTTAGTCCTCCCTGTCTCCACAGAGAGTAAGACTTCCTTGTGTCTAAACTGTGGCCCTCATGCTTCAGTATAAAGGATTCTTTTAGTTGTATTTTCAAGAACACTTCAAAAGACATATTCTAATTTCAGACTATGTCGACCAAACAATTCCAGCACTGATCTATCTGAAGCAAAGTTGTTTTCACATAAAGAAGAGGTCCTCATCTCTGGCTTATTGTTGCTAAAAGTTTTCATTTTTTTTTAAAACGCTACAAAATGTTGGCAATTTCATGGTTGCATGAAAATACTTCATATATCTCCATAAAGAAAACAGTTATCTAGTGGATTTGGAAAGGGCTGTATTACTAAGAAATGTCTTCATCAATGACAACAAAGGTAAAGAGTATATTCTAAATGTGGTCAGGACAAAACAGGCTGGCAGGTTTGGGAAAGCTTGATTGTGGCAAAGGTTCACTCTTCCAAACAGATCCCTGAGGGTGAGGAGGACTCAGGACTTAAAACCTGGCAGAAGCCCAGGGCTCCCAGTGACTACAGCCAGGCTGCCACACTGGGTTTGAAGACACTGGCTTGAAAGCAGGTCAAGTCATGACTATCCAACCACTGAGGTACCTACGGGAGCCAGCTGTGGGGGCAGCCAGCTGCTCTGCAGTCACAGCCTCCTGAAAGCTCAGTAGGGTAACACTGGTCAAGCTCTTCTGACTATCCCAAAGGGAGCTCTACCCTTAACAGGACTCATTTTCCTTTGCATCTCCAGGAAACCACTGAGAGTGGGTGCTGATTAAAAACTACTGAATAAATGAATACACTGCATAATAAATAAAGGAAGAATTGGAAAGCAATCCATAAGTCGCCAGGCACTCTCCCTGATCCACGTTATGATCACATTAAAGAAAGATGCAGACAAGCAGAGGGTCAGAGGACAGTGCCTGTCCTGAATTCCCAGGGCCAGGACAACTCCTGATGGCACCTCCTATGTCTGCATATATTGACATATCCGTAACATCTTAGCAAGGACCTTCTCCTTCTCTTGAATAAGACCTTTCTCAAATTACCACTATCAAAGGAGGGGAGTAAGGAAACCAGTGATGTAAACTAAAAGGAAAATGGAAGTAGTTTAGGGTTGAAGCTACCAAGAGATTGTACCACCAGACCAGCAACATCACAGAAGCAACAGGAAATGGCATATGTAACTAAAGACAACCCCTTGTATTTTTTTTCTTTTTGTTTTTGAACTGGGAACCGAACCCAGGGCCTAACGCTTGCCTAGCAAGCTTTACCACTGAGCTAAATCCCCAAGCCCAACCCCTTGTATTTTTAGAAAATAAATCTACCCATCAATGAAAAAATGGCTGAGCCAGTTCTACAAAAGCTACTTAGATAGTTATGCCACAGGCACATGAAACGAAACTGTAGATAATACATTTTATTAACGTTTATCACACCTATTATTGTTGTAAATTTTTCCTGTAATATTTGCAGTAGGGGCATAATAGAACAGTGCTCCTTTTTTTTTTCTTCTTATAAAACAAAAGCAAAATAACACAAACCAAACAAAACTCAAGAAAGGAGTTTTTTGATTATCAGTTTTCAAAGGTTGACAAAAAATTGGGCCTACCACATGAGTGAAGAAGGCCCTGATAAAGACATCTAATGTATGGTCTGTAAACTTATACATAAAACTAAGTCTTCCAAAACTTTTAGGAGTCTTCAAAAACCTTGGAGAACCATAGGATTTTGCAAGGTTATAGGACACAAGATCAAGATTTAACACTCAGTCCTATTCTACACACCAGCGAAGAGCAAAGATAAAATAAGATTTTAAAAGAGAATTCACTCCCAACACCATAAAAAGAGTAAAACTCCTAGAAATTAGAGAGTACTTACGAAAATTACAAAGCAGTGTTGACAAGCTGTGGCTGATTAAGTCAATGTCTGACTTCGCAGGCGAACTGTTCCTGAAAGTACCTTGCTTCTTCTCCACAAGGCTGCAGCCGCTGAGCCAAGCCACTGTGACAGCTGCACGGCTCTCACAGGAAAGCATTTACTAGTGCTCTCTGTAAGAAAACCTGCACCAGCCTCAGAGCCACACCCACTGTAGAGCTGGTCTCCATGTGACTAAGACTGAAATGATCCACACACTCAAAGACTGCTGGGAAAATCCTGGCTCTTGCCTCTCTTTTCTTTTCCTTGTTCTAAAACTGGCAAGCTGATTCTAAAATCTGTACTGAAACAAAATAAAAAAAAAAAAAAAACTTTCAAATTGCCGACATATAACTTAAAATGAGCATCAGAGTCTGAGAAGTTACATTACCAGATTTGTAACATGCTCTAAAGCTGTATAATCAAGACTGAAATTGCTTGGCGTGGATTCCTCCCCCACCCCCCGCCCCAAATGTCAAAGCAATCCAAAGGAGACAAGAGGAGCACTTCGACTAGTGGCTTTGTACAAAGGAAACCCACAAAGATGAACTTAAAGCTTTCCCTTACACCACTCACAAAATTTAAATCAAAATCATCTTAAGCCTAAATAGGAAAGGTAACACTTCTGTAATCTTTCAGAAAAAAACCAACCAATTAAATATTAGGATAAATAATCCCATCAGTGCAATAGCTGACCAGACACTTCACCTGAGAAAGTGGACAAACGGCTCATGAGTGTGTGGGAAGATGCGTACAGTCCTTGTGGTGAGCACAGTGGTAACTACTACTGCCAACATTTGCCTCCAGAGTCCACAGGAACGGCTAAGACCAGGAAGCCAGTCAGTAAGAGCGTGTGCTGAAGAAACAGAGGAATCAGAATGTTCACATTTGCAGGTGGGAATCCAGATGATTTTGTTACTTTCGAAGGGTTTTGCAATTTCTTTAAAAAGTCTATCTTAAGTTTACTAAACAACCAAACAATTTTACTCTAAAGAATTACTCAAGAACTGAAATCATCTGGCCCCACAAAGGTCAGCCCAGGAATATTCACAGTAGCATCATAAAAGTCCTAAACTTAAAACAAACTAACTGTCCATCTCATTGGAGTAGATAAGAAAGAAACTGAGGTACATACATATTACTCAACAACATGAAAGGAAGGATGCCGGAGCTATGGTAATAAAACGAGACTGTACTAACTGAACAGGTCTCGGGCAAGGACTTCCATTTATGTACTATGTGTAGAAACCACAAAAGAGACTAGGTTAGTTTTTGACTAGGGCTTTGCACATGGGGAAAGAGTAGCAGTAGACTCTAATGGGCAAGCGGAAACCTTCAGGGATGGTGAAAGGTTCTAAAACTGAATTGCATTGATTAAAAAACTCCAAAATTGAATTAAATAATCCTTAAAGTGTATAGTTACAGTGGGGATTTTTAAAACTTTTATTTGTCAAGGTGTTTTGCTTGTATGTATGTATGTATGTATGTATGTATGTATGTATGTATATGTACCACATGTTATGCCTGGTGCCCACAAAAACTAGAAAGTGTCAGAAATCCTAGAATTGGAATTATAGCCGATCGTGAGCCACCCAGTGGATACTGGGAATTTCAAAGGACTGCAGTCCTTTGAAGGAAAAGCCAGTCCTCTTAACCGTTGAGCCATCTCTCCAGCTCACAGTGGGATATTTTTATTACTGAAATTATTCTCCAATATAGCTGTTGGGGGAAGTGAAAAATAAATGACAAGAAATTAAAATGTTTTCATCCCAAACAGGCAATGGAATCTACACAATAATTCTAAAGACAGCAGATTTTCACAACAAAAGCTATGTCCACACAAAACTACACAGAGATCAAGTAAATGGCTTCCAAATATGCAAGGATCCAAGGACTTTGTACCATATATCCTTTTTTAGAACAGAATGGGGATCAGAACCATCAAGACAAAAGAATGAACACACACACACTCACACACAGAAAGAGACAGAGAGATAGAGACAGACAGACAGACAGAGACAGAGACAGAGAGACAGACCTGGTGCAGTATCCAGGGAAGTATGGCACTTGGCACTCATCCCCATTCCCCTCTGTCCTTCAAAACTTTACAACATCCTAATGTCCAGTTTCATTGAGTGACTTAGTTCCCTCCAGTTAGGTACAACTGAACAAGGACAGGAAGCAGGAGAGGAGACCATCCTTCGGCAGCCTTACCTTTCTCAACAGGCTAGCATGTCACAAACGAAGGTGGGATGCTTTCCTATGAGTGCCACCACCTCTCATCACCAACATCACAGGTATTTGCACATAAAAATTGTCCAGCTAATTGAGCAGTCCCTGTGCCTACAGGTGAATAGGAGAAGCAGTTACAGGGTGACCTTCTGGTTTCCTCTAGCATAGGAAGGCTTAAGAAGCAATGCCCCTGGATTGACAGCTCTGCAGTTTTGGGTCAGTTCTGGACATCTTGACTTATACTCCCTTTTATTTTCTCCAACTGAAGCACTGCAAAGAAAATAAGCTATAAAGAAAGTAACAGAAAACAGCACATCCCACAGAGAACAGCAGAGAGACACCAGGACAGCAGCTGAGTGCCAGCTGTGGAGATGAACCAGCCCAGGCATGAGCAGGTATCAGAACGCTTTGGGGAATTCTCTCCAGGACATCGATAGTCAGAATGGCATAGGCGAGTGAAGAGTGGGCAGGTGCAGAACTGTTTGAAGGGCTTGATTCCGAACCAGTGAAAAACTTACACATGAAAATAAACAACAAAAGACCAATTAAGCCACTGCATAGAAGACAAGAGCCAAGCATAATTTTAACCTATGCCATTACTGCAGCAAAGCTGGTGGAAGGAAGAGAGGCTTTTGAGGTGTTTGAGTGTGAACAAGGGGCTACACATCAATTAGGCTCATATTGCACAATCATAAGAGAATATTTAAAATGGAGAGAAATCAGGAAGCCATTGTGTGGGCCAATGAGAATGACAGATAATGAAGACATTGCAGGAACTGAAGCTGGAAATACCTAGAAGAGTGGTTCTCAACCTGTGGGCCAAAAGCCTTTTCACAGGAGTCACCAAAGACCCTGAAAAAAACACAGAGATTTCCATTATAATTTATAACTATAGTAAAATTTCAGTTATGAAATAGCAATGAAATAATTTTATGTTTGGGGAGTCACCGTGCTCTTAAACCTCAGAGAAGCATTTGACTCTGTAAACTAGAGTTTGTGTTTTAATACAAAAATTATAAAAGAGCAGAGACATGAACTGTCTGGATTACTCTACCACAGTGCTTGGCATAGCTCTTCTTGATGGTAGGCAAGTCAGTGTAGGCAGAAAGCAACCAGCACCTCCCCAGTTCTCTGCAGTGATGGCCAGGCTACCACCAGCTAAGAAAAGGGCAGACAGAGGAGGGAGAGGGGCTCTAAAGCAACTGTGTTAGGGAAAGATCGCGTGCAAAAGGAATACGCTCTTGTAGTAAGGAAGAGGAGCTTCAAATAGAAAACATACACTGGTTTTCACGGGTATCAAAAATGATTTTAGATACCTAAATGATCTAAAGTATCTAAAATAATTTTGAGGTGATCACTAACAAATGCCTCATATTTAAAACAGTTGTGAAAAATTCCAACCTTTTCCACCTGAAGTCAAATGTGTTCATAAGATAGCCAAGAACCAAAACTTCCAGAAATACATGGAACAAATTTATCATAGAAATAGCATAGGTCTAAGAAAGACTTAAACCCACTAGTATACTCTGGAGAACCCTGATTCCCTCCATTTCTGGCCCCATGGTATAATGTCACAGTTCTGTTAAACAGCATAAGTGATGAGTCAGTGTAGAAATTCTCTACAGAGACACACACGTTATGGAAACAGACTCCATCTAGTCAACTAAACATGTTTGTGCATTAATCTTTAAAGCAATCTGAAAGAATAAGGCTAATGGATCTCTAAGAACAAAGCAAAATAAAAACTCCTACCTCCATCTGCATTAAAATTTATCTTCGGGACAGAATCACACCATTTACACAGGACTGGCCTTTTGCACCACAACAGATAAATTTACACTTGCCTGAGCAAAATTTCATTCTCCCCACAATCAAATAGCTACCAGCATGTTTTGTGAACACTATAAATCTGCCCATGTTGATTCGTGAAATGAAAAATATCAAGGGAAATAAATAATCCTTTACTCCCTGCCATTCTCAGGAATAAGAACTGCAGACATTCTGAGGAGAAAAGAAGCAATAAAGGGTTGCCCTTAGCAGGCTCTGGATGGAAGGGGAGACTCAGAAGTGTACCAGGGGCCATGTGACTGAGGCCTGATGGTCTGATCTCTATGCAGAAAACAGAGTTCTGGTTTTCTGCTCTTAATTATTCACCATGTTAGCAACTGCAGGAAGAACTGACCACCTCTTGTTCATCCCATTTATGAATTAATGTCAAATTAGACAGGCCCTGGATCTGGCTAGCCAAGAGCATCACATAGCCCTGAGCAAGGAGACCAGCTCTGCCCACCCAGGATCCCAGCATCTCTGGCCCCAATAAAGCCTCCAGTATTCGAACTACAGTTCAATCATTTCTTGGCCAAACCTTCCTCCCAACAAGTTGAGGATGCATTTCCAAACATCGTAGGCCCCATTTTAAATAATTACAGAGGACCAAACCTAGACAGATCTGAAGAGCAGAAGGCAGGCTGACTGCAGCCAAGGGTACAAGAGCCAAAGGGATTTGGCCACAGGAGCAGACATACAAGCTGTGCCCTGGAGCTGAACAGAGGACATGATGGGATGGGCAGAAGAACTAGGGCAGCCACACAGAAGCCAAGCCGGAGTTACTCAGCTGAAGACTCTTCTCTACTCTTGGTGATAACCTCTGAAGATGTCAGGCAAAGCAACCAGCCTGAGGAGGCTCCCACCAAGCAAAGCACAGGATGTATATGAACACCTGAAAACAGTTCTGCAGGAGGGAGGAATGTTCAAGGTTTTAAGAATTATAATGTCCCTAAACTACTATATTTTTTCTTCTGATCTCTTAGCTATACTTCCCAATATTTAGTCTTGATAAATATATCAGCTTAACTGTATGTTCTTTATCAGTCCACCAACCTCCCAAAAGCACCACAAAATGAAAACCATGCTTGCTCCCACCCCTCAAATTCAACACTCCAAGAATTACAACTCTTTTTGTTTCAGAACATTAAATATTCATCCAATTACTAGGTGCTTAAGGATATTTAAAAAAATAAATACTCATTGTCAATGAGCTCTTAAAAATGGAGTTTTGAAAATTCTCGATCAAACCAGAAGGTAAAGTATAGTCGATATCACAGAGGATTCCGGGAACAGTCCATTCAACATTTTAGCCAGTTGGGAGGAGGACCTGTTAGGCATCCACAATTTGTCAATGAAACTCAGTCATCTGCAGACAGCACTAGGGGCTGATTCCAGTAGTCACCCATCCAGTGTCTCTGGTGGCACTGCCACCCAATACTCACGTTCCTAACCATGGAGTCATGGGAAGGCAAAGATGACACTGTAGTCTCTGGAGTGAGAACACGCACGCACACGCGCACATAAGGTCTTGGAGATGGAGAGCAAGCTCCTTGCATGCTGGAAGAAACTGACTACTAGGCTACCCACTGTTCTGGAAAATTAGCTGCTTGAGCTTTATCTGGAAGACAGGAATCTTCATAAGCATTCTGGATGTTGCAACTGAAAGCAGTTCAAAAAGCAAGAAGGATTCTTACTAAGCCAAGCCGAGAATCTGCCCTTCAACATCTCTCTGTTAGCCATTGTGCTGGAAGCACATCCAGCAAAAAGACGGATGGAGACACTCTGTCCTTCAGACACTAAGAAAAATGCCCAGGAGGGAGCACGCCCTCCAGCCACTTTCAACATTGCCTGCCCGGTTCTTCATTCAGTGGCCTCTCTAGCCACACCCTTTCATTCATGAATATTTAAATACTATTAAGAGCCATCCAAATGCTCTAAGAATACAAGATAGATGGAAAAGAAAGTTCAAGTTCAATTGTTTGCATTCTAATGTTATCTCAAGAACCTGGGAGAGTACCTAGCACACAGTAGGTACATAAATAATATACCTTTGGAGTATTAAATGGAGATGCCTCTTATCTGAGAATATAGCAATCCTAACTATTGCCCTAATTGCTCCTTTTGTAACTGAGAAACTCGACAGTGGCACTGTGGAGAGTTTCCTCTAAGGTCCCTGCAGCAGTGAATGGTGTTAGTGGGTTTATCTGGGTCCACAACTCCTGACCCTGCAGAGAGCTCCTTCTTCAATTCATATTCCTTCTTTGTATTTTCAGTGTCCTATAATTAAGAGCAATGAAATTGGAAAGGAGCAGCTTAGAGAGCTCCAAAGGACTTTATTCTGCAAATCCTCAGAGGTAGCACTACACGCAACATTAAGGTAGTAAAAATAAACAGGAAGACGGGTGAACCCACCTGATTTTGGGTCAGCAAAATGAAAGCTGTGCACTCTTGTTTTACAATGCTGCTGCTCAGAATTTCAGAGATTACCTCCATTACTCTGCTTTGAAATTGTTCAGTAAGACACATCAGACATTCCTCGACTAACACTCTCACAGTCTGGCCTTCCCTGCTGGCTCCCTGGAGACTAACACATACCCAAGCTTCAAAAATTCTCCCTTGGCACTAGAAGTGTATATATTTTGAAAGGCAATAAATAGAGGGTTGTGTCATCTTTGGAGTAGCTTTTTGGAATCTTCTGCAAAGATTTAAAAATCAAAAAGCTGCTTGGTAACCATCTGCAGGGTAAGGAAGAAGTAACAAATACGCAGCCCCCGAGACAGTTCTGAATGACGACGAGGATGACAGGGAAGGGAACCTCTTGGCAGTGGTGACACTGTTTATGAATAGGACCGCAGCACCTGTGTCTGCACCATACACTGTGGACACTGTAGGGAAGGACGAGCCAAGAGAAAAACTGACGAGACCCTTGCCCGGTGGCACTACCGTACAGGGAAAGGCTAGAATCAGAGACTCTAGTTGTCATTTCAGTGTCGATGCTCATACAGAGGAGAGGGAGGCAGGAGAGTGAGGTCACACAGGATTTTCTGACTGCCACCTGCCACCCTAGAAGAAAGAAGGCCTAACAAAAATGCTGTGTAGGGGAATACCACATGCCAAGGGTTCATGATCTCGTGAGGTTCTATAGTAGTCAGGCTAGAGCACCAAACTGGAGCACTGACAAGGACCTACAAGCACATCAGCATCACGAAATCATACCCTAAAAAACAGCCCTTTATAGTTGTACGGCGGTATGAACAGCTGGAAGTGAAGCAAGGTTAATCAGCATGTGAGGCTTAGCTGATGACTTAGACAACAAAAAGTCGTGTCCTTAAGTCCACTGAATAAATGGTAAATGCATTAATGCCAAATGGGACTGACACAAGCTAAATCCAGAAGAACCTGGAGCTTCCTGTATAACTAATAGGTTACATAAAGTAATAATGTATAAGTAATACGATAATCATGTGTGTGTTATTACTCACTTTGCAAACTAAACATCTACTTTCGAATCACTGTGCCTGGACTGGCTGCTAGGACTCCTGGGCTCCTCTGGAAAGGCTCAAACACCTTGGTTCCATGAGGCACCTGGCAACCTGCCACACAGGAGACTCACCAAGAACTGACAGGCTGAGGTAACAGACGAGCAACAAAGAATTGCAGATGTGAGCTGTAGAGATAGTTCACAATTAATTTCATCATGTGTCACACAGAGAAAATCAAATCCTATCACTCCAGTAAGAAGTTCGGGAGTGTCAGGAAAAGTGTTTTGAACAGCACATCACTTGTATTATAAGATGTTCTGTCTTACAGAGAAGGGAAAAATTTTCCTCAGCTTTGTATGTCAAGAATGCTGTCTTCCCTGAAAGGATTTTTATCTCGCAGGTGATACAGGTAGTATTAGTAAGTTGTTTCCCCCTTCCCCTTACCATCGGGAGCAGAGAGGCAAATATGTCTCTCTGTAGCAACACTGTCTCTCTTTGTTGCAAATGTATATCCCTTCATCTCCTGCTTTTCATTTTCCTCAGATATATCATATCAATAGATGCCAGTGCCGCACAGCCTTAACGTATGAACTTGTGCATAAAGAATCTGTAAATAACATTTAAGCAAAGGTTGCCGTAGAGCCCCACGATTTACTCAACAGCACAGCCTTTGGTGGTTGTGTACAAACCAAGGCAGTTAAACTACAATTAGGCTGATTTCCAATCAGAATATAGGGAGTGGTTCCCTGTGGCCCCTAAGGAAGCACCCAGAGAATGGCATGATCAAAGAGTATCAGAGGTCTGTCTCCCGCTGCTCACCTATCCTCAGCCCATCATATCTGCTCATTGCCTGTGTCCCGGCACTTCTTCCCCAGATAGCCAGAATCCACTTCCCTGCTCTGAGCTCCCATTGGAATGACTGGGATCCAAGCTCTGATCCTTTCTCTCCTCAGCTATTGTGGATGCTCCTAGCATCTCTGTCTCCCAGCTCTGCTCTGTACAATCTGTCTGTCAGTCTGCAATGGAGCTCTGTGCCAAATGTATCCATCCATCTACTCACTCAATAAATATCTACTGAGCATACACTAAAGGTTAGGCACGTGTGAAGTCCTAGTGACAAGGAAATAGAAAAGCCTCATCTCTTCTCTTAAATATCTGTGAATGGTGCAAAAGCAAAACAATAAACAAAGCAGCACAGTTTGACAGGCAAACACTCGGGAGTGCCCAGGTCCTGCTGGGATGTGTTGAGGAGCAGGGGTGCTGCACACTTACAAGCTCTCTGGGCACAGTGCAGCTACAGGCAGGGGAAGAGAGAGAGTCCAGTGTGGTGGTCCATGGCAAGGTATATGAACTACTAAGGCCCATGGATCCTGATGATCACAAGACCAAGTCACCCCTGACACTGTAGCAAATTTGTAGCTATCCTGAACTATATCAGAACCTCTCTCAAAACAGAAAAGAAAGACAGAAAAGAAACAGGATAGAAAGTAAGCTAGGAGGAAACTGGGGAGGAAGGACCTAACAGACCATTCTGTTTGGCCACAATTTCAGTCTGAAAAACCTGGAGCAGTGCCTCATTCCAAGCCTGAAAACATGGTTTCTATGCCACCAGTTCAGAGCATCTCCCAGTGTCTTCTCAACTCCTGATCCAGCACCATGACTAGCTCTTTTCTCCAGGACATTAACCAACTTGTATCCACAGCCAATCTCAACATTTCCCTCATCCAGTGAGGGAACCACCGCCATCTTTGAACCTCAACACCTAACCCCATTTTTCTTTTAATATTTTAATATTAAATTTAATTGCAAATTTAATATTTAGTATTTTAATATCACAACTAATAATTATGAATTAAATATGGTTCCTACCTTCATAGAGCTTGGAGCTTTGCAGAAGAAAAACACAAAATAGTCATGCAATAACTATAAAAGATCTGGAAGTGTCACATGACAGGAATGTCTACAAAATAATTGCTTAATTGCAATAACAATATCAGCAGGAGATCAGGTGTTAAAGTCATGTACAGAAATCCTGAAAATGTTTTAAAAGTAAAACAGCATTTAAACCAATCCTTTTTGATTAAGTCAGGCCTAACCACCCAGAGAGACAGCCAAGCCCATCACTGACTTCTATTTTCAAATCTCACTATGCCTTATCCACACAACAAACGAGAAAAATGAATCACATATATACACAGTAGATTCCAAGCTAAAGCATTAACTATGCAAGCTGAATCCTTAGCCATCAATCAGCTTTAAGGAAAATCTAAGAGGATTTTATACTATTGAGACAAATGTCCCCATAACTCTGGGCATGGATTAGGATCCTCAATGAAACTGCAATTAGCCATTTCTCCATGAATTATCAAAAGCAAGCTGCTCAAATCTCCAATTCTTAGGACAGTTCAAGAACCATCACGCTGACTTACTTGAGAATTAAATACTAAGTAGAACATGCTTCTTGGAGACAGGAATAATTGAATTTTCATGAAACGTAATGCAATGTTTGTTCATTCTATGTAAACATATACAGATTGCAAGCAAGGCCAGATTAATTCCTTCAAAGCACACCAGAGTTTTACAAACATAATGAAGCTGTCTGAGGTAATAAAGCCTTGGAAGTCAACATTTGATGACTTTTTCATTTATTTCCTTATACCTGAAGTGGCAAGATAAAAATGAGATGAAAATATAAGACCTTTATATGCAAATTAATACAAACTCTTCTAGGAAATACACAAAAAAGCTCAGAATGTAAGCAAACTACTTATTCATATAGAGGTGAGCTACTGCCTAGAAAGCCTTGAGGTTATTACAGCACCTGCAACAGATCAAACACTATTGTCATCATCCATGAAGTGAAACCTTTCCTAAATCCTTCCAGAAAGGAAGAGGAAGACAGAAGAACAATGTGGAAGACCTCAAGCAAGTACACGGATAATCAGTAAAGATGGTGCCAAACAGCATGAGACTGCTCTCTGTTGTGCCGTGGACTGCCGAAGGCCGGCTTTGGTACACCAGAATAAACTCAGGAAGGCAGCAAGTGTGGAGTCCATAACCGGGGTCAGTACTGATTACAAATGACCCCCTATGGCCCACCCCTAATTAACAACAGCAGGCTATTAGAAGGAGAAAGGGGGAGGGGAACCTGGTACTAATGGCACCAGGCATAAACCTCCCTAGGTGACTGGAGAAAGAAAAGGAGACCATTTACTAGTGGCAACTAGAGTAAGCTGCTACTGACAGTAACCACCATGAACTGCCACTGATAAGGGCTGGCTGAGCTGTTCATGGTGCCCCAGGATTAGAGAAACACAGGAAGAAAAAACATGCACACAAGCACCAGATGAAGCAAAGCAGGCTCCAACCATCACACACACACACACACACACACACACACACACACACACACACACACACACACACATACACACACACACACACACACACATACACACACACATTTGTTGGGTGGAGAAAAGCTTCAATCAACTTATATACATATACACACATATTTGGTGGATACAGCAAAGCTCTAACCATTTTAGATACAGACATATACATAGTTGGTGGACGAAGCAAAGTTCTAACAACTTTATTTTTTCTCTTAGCCTTTTTAAACACACCAAGACAATTCATTCAAAAACAGATAAAATGTTACAGAAGAATAAGTTAACACAGAATTGCTTATTATGACATCAAAACAGTAGTTTTATCTATCTTTCACTCTATAAGCTCAAGTAAGTTCAAAGCAATAGTTTTTATGATAGAATTACCCGCTCCTTGTTCGGGCCTTACTTTAGCAGGGTGCACACCACGCTGGTGGCCTTATTCCTGAACCTGGTCTAGAATTAATTTGATCCAAGCCTAATTTTCTTCCTAGTGCAATTTACATGTTTTTAGTGCATGGAAGCTCATTGAACTCCTTTTTAAAACTATGCAGCCTTGGCTATTTTGTACAAGGAGGTAGATTCTATTTTTGATTCTAATTTTAAACTTTCTAACAACTATCTTAAATTCTTAAAATTATTTGAATCAACTCAGGAATTCTTTAATATCATTAGCAGGAATTATAAAATCACCTAAACACCACCATTATTTCATGAAAGTTCATCTTCATGTTGATATTCGGGAAATTTGACCAGCAGGGTGGGCTTATACCCAGGAATCAATCCTAAAAGACGATAGGCAGAGAGGATCTTTCTTTGCCCATCACACCATGTCAGAAAAATGAGGAAGACGGGAATAAAAACATGAGAAGGCACATGAGCAGCAAGAAGAAGTCCTAGGATGAAATCCCTGAGGATGTGCCTCTCCAGGCTTTACCCACAGCAGCCATGCAAACCACTGGGCTGTTTCCAGGAAGCTCAGTTGCCCACTGCTGACCCTCCTGCCTGGCATCTGCCAATGCTCCGCCAGATACTGCTGAAGAAGGAAGTGACGCCAACAAGGAGGTCAGCACACAGCCTTTGTACCACTCAGCTCAGAGACACAGCCACAGGCAAGCAAGGCGGCTTTGAACTCAATTATGCAATTATAAAGTCTAGTACTCAGAGAAACGGAGCTGCACACAGACATGTTCAGGTCAGGTCACGGCATGTGTGCTATCCAGCAGTGTGCTCACAAATCTACCAGCAACCCTCTGGGAAGGAGGCGGACATACCCAGGACAGTTTGCCCAAGGATAGTCAGAATAATGGTCTGCAAAAGGGAGCAGCCAACAGGACAGCATGAGTTTCAGTCACCATGCACCAAGGCTTTGTGCAGCTCACAGGCAATGCAACTCAGCAGAACTTCCTCTGGAGCGTGAATTTCAGCTGCTGCAGGGAGTTCAGTGGGAATTGGTCTCCCAGACTTCCTCCTCTAAAACAACACCTCAGCAGTGACAAGGCTGCTGTGTTAGTTACGTTCTGGCGGTGGTTCTAGAGGAGAACGCTGCCTAAAGGTCCGCTACATTCATTACTCTTGGAAAAGTCACAACAGAATTAAATTATCCTTTATTATCATCCTAGACTGTGGTCAACTTGCACTGTCCCATATATCACACTGTCCATTGGCTTTCCTGCTTGTCCGTTGTCAATGTCATGTCCACATAGATTTCTGGACATTCCACCCTGTTTAGACTGTGCTCTGCTTGACTCATGCCTGCGGGTATACCCTAGCACGTCCATGTATCAGTCACCCCAGACCATGGACAACTGCCCACCACTCCTTATAATACTCTACATAAGGAAAAGAACTATGCTCCAGGGCTTTATCATCTTCCTCACTCACTCGCTGCTCAGCTCAAGTCTGGACTCCAACAAGACCGCTATGTGCAGCCTCTCCAGCGACCACCTTCTGTCTCAACTATTCCACAGGACCATGGGCACAGTGGCTTCCTCATAACTCTCACTCCCAGACTATGTGTACCTCAAAGGCAAATCGCACCTCATCATGTACCTAGCACAGGGACTAACACACAGATGTTTAATAGAAGGAGAGAAATAGAAGGTAATAGAGAAGGAGTTCTTATCCTCAAAAGCTTCAAAAAATACACATAACAAATGTGAACAGCTTTCACGCTATGCCTTTTGTGGTAGCTTGAATGAATGCTAGGTCCAGGGATTGGCACTATTTGGAGGTGTGGCCTTGTTGGAGTAGGTGTGCCACTGTCAGTGTGGGCTTTAAGACCCTAGTCCTAGCTGCCTGGAGGCCATCTTCTCCTGTTTGCCTTTAGAACAAGATATAGAACTCTCAGTTCCTTTTACACTATGCCTGCCTGGGTACTGCCATGTTCCCACCTTGATAATGGACTGAACCTCTGAATCTGTAAGTCAGCTCCAGTTAAATGTTGTCCTTATAAGAGTTGCATTGGTCATGGTGTCTGTTCACAGCAGTAAATCCTAACTGAGACACTTTTTAAAGCCCAAAGGTTGTACTTGTAAAGGTACCAAGTCTAACCTTCCAAACAGGTATTGCATTTACATCAGACACTCTCTTTATGCTAAAAACACCTATAAGTACAGTTTTAGAGTATCTCATGGTTATCGCTCCTTTCCCAAAGTGAATTTCTATCCTCCCCTTAGTTTACCATCAACCTTAGGACCAATGGAAGGGCATTACCTCTCTGTCTTGGGATGCATCCCATAAAATAGTTTTGGTTTTGGTTATGAGGGAGAGATGTTACAGGAGTTTCCTGGGCTAGTAAGCATGAAAACCACAGAGGACTCATCTTTCGCTTAGAACTGCCTCTTTCTAGTTTGGATGTCCAATAGCAAAGTGCATGTTTCAATCCATCATTTCCCACACTGAGAACTAATCAACCCCACTGTGTGTGAGCATGTGTAGAAACACCTAATGACATCCAAATCCTAAAATGTCAATTAAAAGCCATGATTTTAAAACATGGCAAAAATTATGCTTGATGATAATACTTCATTTTCCACCCTTAGGCATAACATGGCCATTTCATGACACCATTGATTCTAGCCTAAAGTGCAGGACTCAACCTTGAAAAAAGACACAAAAATATCCTAGTAGGTTGTGTTTATCCTCACAGTACCATAAATAATTCCTAAAACTCTAAATTGCCTTTTTGCGGAGGAGAAGATAGAATTTAGCCACTGGGAGCATATCACACGCGCCCGCAGAGCTGCTGAGGCACCATAAAGAAGGGCTCCATAAATACTTTACATACAACTCAATTAGATGAGCATTCTAGTTTTTTTGTTTTGTCTCTGAGAATTTCTTTAAAGGGGAAAATGAAACCTTTTTAACCAACCATACATAGCAAAATCTGTCTGGTCTGTGATTTTCCCCATGGTTCTACAGAACAGAACATGAATTCAGGTTACATTTTTAAATTCTGGGTGGTTTAGAAGAAATACTCTAGAATTGGGGAACTTAAAGAAACCTTAGCCATGTCTTAGGCTACTCATTTTTCAAGGATGAAACCGAGACTCCAATGACTTACTTGCCAGAGACCTGCAGCCCAACAAGTAAGTAGTAGATATGACCAAAGACAGGTCCTCCTACCAAGGCCTTTGTGCTCCCACTAACCATCTTCATTAGCCAGGATCTCACAGAGCAGCTAAGGACAGAACGCACCAATGACAAGCTTGAAAACACAGGTAGGTCCCCTTTCTTTCCACTGTTCTGCTTCTATGCACATGGGATGGTGGTGGGGGGCACCCGACCCATTACTATGAGGGGTGTACAGGTCCTATGTTTCAGGCACTGGCCTAGAACTCAGAACACCACAGTAATGAAAAGCAAAAAAATTCCCAACCTCAGAAGCAACTATTGTAATGATTTTTTACCCTTATATATGCGAATAGTTAAATTCAAACACCTGAAGGTTAATGGAAAGAAAGTTATACCAGAAACACACATTACTTACTATTCTATTACTGTCACAAACTTTTTGAAGTAATAAAACTAAAAGAAAGAAAGATTTATTTGGAAGTTTGAACTCATGTCTGGTTGGTCCCACTTCTTCCTGGGCCTGTGGTAAGGCAGCATCTCCTGGTGAGATCACTTGACAAGGGAAGCTGTTAGGGCACAACCATCCTCTTCAAAGGCATGTCCACAGTGACCAGAAAACCCCACTCGAGCCCATCTCTTCCAAGTTCCACAACCTTCTAACTGTGCCCTGGTCCTAGAGACTCAGAGAACACTTTTCCAAACACTAGCACATGCGCATATACACAAATCCTCTATGTTTGCAGCATGTAAAAAAGTCTGAGGGGACAACTTTCCAGATAAACTGCACTTCTAACTCCTGTCTGGATTATATGGAGTGTCCACAACTACACTCCATACTGACACAATGTGCAGTGGCTTCTGGACAGTGGGAAGGACATAGAAAAACTCCCGTTCTTTTTAATCATCTTTTCTATTAAGCTACAGAAGAAAGTAGAGTAGAGATGCCTGAAAGAAAACTTAGCCATGTCTTAGGCTGCTGCTGGGCTTTGTGTGAAATGAAATTGAGGGAGATGATCTCAGGACCTCAGTCAGTGAAAAACAAACACACAATACAACGACTAAGTGAATTTGTGACAGTAATGGCAGATGGACAATGATCAAAGTCTCGGGCATATAACAACCACTTGCTGCTGGACTCAAAAATCTTGATGAGCATCTTACTGTTTTAAAACCAGCAGACTACACAGGGAATTTTCAATTACTACAACATAAGTCAAACACTAGGATATACATTTCAAGCCGGTTTTCCAACCACATCTGCTAATATCCCATTGGCCAAAGCAGGCAAGAGGGCAAGCACCAAATCAGTAGGTGAGGGACATATGCTCATTCTACAGAAGAAATCAATTCAAAGCCCCAGGGTAACATGAGTGTACACAGGGAGAAGTAGACGCTCGAAAGAAATTAGAACTTGGAGCATTCTAAACTGGCCAAATCTAAGACTTGTACCTGGATACTCACGCCCCAGTCGACTCCATCAGCTTGATCACACAGACTAGAAAAGAGTGGGGAACTGAGTGGCAATTTTTTCATACAGTCTCCAAATGTACCAACCAAACTCTAGGTATTGAAAATAGGAATCCTACCGGGTTTCCACTTCTAACACAGCTGCCAACATCAGGCC
Organism: Rattus rattus; assembly: GCF_011064425.1. Taxonomy (NCBI): domain Eukaryota; kingdom Metazoa; phylum Chordata; class Mammalia; order Rodentia; family Muridae; genus Rattus; species Rattus rattus. The sequence goes on along the minus strand of NC_046167.1, from coordinate 55,319,761 downwards.
TGCAGCACACAGCACAACTGCTGCCAAGGAGCAAGCGCGTGACCCAGTGCGACGCCAGGGGTGGAGCCTTCCCTCTTACACCAGGGAGAGAAACACTGGAGGCTGACAGGATTAGAAGCAGGATTAGGGAGAACTAAAAACTCTACTAGGAAACACATCCAATTCCCTGCAAAGGGCAGAATGGAAACCCCAGGCAAGCTCCAAGCTACATTTCCTAATCAAGCATACCCTAAAACATGCCTTCCCAGCTAGGAGGAACTGTCAGAGAGGGCGGAACCAAATCTGACAGAGCACTAGGAGACAGAGGTGGATGCCAGGGAGGATTAAAAATTTAGAATCCCAGTGTTGAGAATATGAATAATATGACAATAAATGAGAGATATAAAGTCCCAGGACCAAGCATGACAAGCAGAGGGGTAATCTTCATGGGGCTTGTCAACTTCCACCCACTCACATTTCCTGGAGAAGTGATTTTTTTTTTCTTTTAAAGAATGATGTGGTATAAAGAAAACTGAAGCTACTCAAGGAAGAACTATATATATTTTTCATATACATATACACATACACACACATATATTACTTTTATGAACTAGCAACAAAAAAAAGAAAAGCCACAAACCTGTAAAGTTACAATACATAAAATAACAAGTGAATAATATCTGATATAAATGTAAGAAGCCTAGCAATCAGTTAAGAAACAGAAATGGGAAGATAAACCCAGTCGAAATGATAAGAAAAACTATAAATGTCAAACAAACATATAAGAATGCATTCAGCCACAATATGAATCGGGTAAATGAAAACCACAGTAAACTATTTTTATCATTCCCAGACAGGAAAACCAGATCAAGGTCAAGTATTGAAGGGAATGTAAGCAACAAGGAATTTCAACTACAGTCTGCAGGCAATGCAGAGTAGGCAAAGCCCTTTACCAAACAATTTAGTGACTCCTTACCACACACAAGAAAAGCCCTGAAGGTTCCCATAAAAACTGACTCTGCAATTAAACCCTGGCATGGACACACCTGTAGGCATAAGAATATTCAGCATTAGCAACCAAAACTGTAATCGAGTATGCTTTAAGAAGAGATAAACTATGGCAGACACATGTATGTGGATTTTCCACAGCGGGAAACAAATACACTGCAACTAAATGACGCTGGACTTCATAATGTCACACACAGAAATATGCAGTGTCACTCTATTGGTAAAACTGTAGAAGCAGGTTAACATATTGTGCACAACTCTAATGAAATCAAGGTAGAACAAAAGCAGACTAATGCTTGTTGGCAGGGGAAGGTGAGGAGGAAAGGAATGAAGATATTGCCACAGAGGAAAGGAGACTGAAGGGAGGTAGAGGGAAGGGAGTGGGGAAGAGGAGAGAAGTGGGAGGGCAAAGAGAAGAGAAGAGGGGAAGGGAGAGGAGGGGAGGCAAGGGCAGAGAGGAAGAGAAGGAGAAGAAGAGTTCTGGAGGAAAGAAGAAGAGGAGGGGAGGGGAGGAGAGAGGAGGGGAGGGAAGGGGATGGCGAGAGGTAAAGAGTAGGAACAGTTCATTCATCCAGAGGATTCAGATTTGACTCTCAGCACCCAAACACTTGATGGCTCACAAGCATCTTTAATTCTATTTCTAGGGAACCTGACCCCCTCTTCTGGCCACCACAGATACTAGGCATACAACTGACACACTGACACAAATGCAAGCAGAACATGCATATAAAAAGTTGGGTTTTTAAATAAAAGACAAGCATAATCACAGAGTCTCTGTGGGAGTAAAGACAGAAAAGAAAAAAGTTGAATTAAGTAAAATCAATGAAAACCATAGCTAAAAATATAAAAATCACATTTCTAAAAATCAAGAATGGAAAATAATCCTGAAAGTAGCTAATAAATAAACAAACAAACAAATAAATGACAATACTATATAGATAGATGAGCAATTATTAGGCAATTGAAACTACAATGGTTTTCTTCATTCAACCACATGCAGAAGATAACAACATTTTGAAATGCTAAGAAAAAGGAAATGGCCATCAGTCCACAATTCTATATTCAATAAAAATCTCCTCCAGGATAAGTAAGGAAGAAAGGTATGTCAGATAAAGCAAGTCTAAGAAATCCATCCCCAGCAGACGCAGCCTGTAAGAAACATGGAAGGACAATTTCCACACCAAGGGCAAAGAAATAGAAAGAATGAAATGTAGAGCTCATTGTGAAGTTTTCAATGGAGGCAGGCCTGATAAATTTAAATATAACAATGAAAGGATAATTAAGGGGGAGGTGTATCCAATATTCTAATATAAATAAGCTTCAAGAAAGAATTATCTCACATAAAGGTGTAAACATCTTACTATGAACAAAAGCATGTCAGATACAGAAATAACCGAATACCAGTTTCAAAAAACATAAGGAAAAATTGACAGAATTGAAGGATAAAATATAGAATTCCAATAATATTCATTCAAAAGTGATTCTATTTTTATGACAGATGAGATTCCATACAGAGTCATGTGATAAGCACACTTATTTATGTGCTTAAGATTTTGATATTTGGTTTAGGTAACCATGGAATCAACTTCGATCTCTTCTTCATACTTTATTGTTTTCAGTTATTACAGAAAGCTTTTTTTTTTTATTAACTTGAGTATTTCTTATATACATTTCGAGTGTTATTCCCTTTCCCAGTTTCAGGGCAAACATCCCCCTAATCCCTCCCCCTCCCCTTCTTTATGGGGTGTTCCTCCCCATCCTCCCCCATTGCCGCTCTCCCCCAACAATCTAGTTCACTGGGGGTTCAGTCTTAGCAGGACCCAGGGCTTCCCTTCCACTGGTGCTCTTACTAGGATATTCATTGCTACCTATGAGGTCAGAGTCCAGGGTCAGTCCATGTATAGTCTGTAGGTAGTGGCTTAGTCCCTGGAAGCTCTGGTTGCTTGGCATTGTTGTACATATGGGGTCTCGAGCCCCTTCAAGCTCTTCCAGTTCTTTCTCTGATTCCTTCAACGGGGGTCCTATTCTCAGTTCAGTGGTTTGCTGCTGGCATTCGCCTCTGTATTTGCTGTATTACAGAAAGCTTTTATATCCGAAAGCTAATTACCTATTTCAAAAAGGGACAAACACTATGTCCCTACTTGAACAGATCTCTCTAAACGAGCAGTCTGAAATACACCCACATAAAAATGGGTAAACAGATTGAACTGTACTTATACAATGGAACACTACAATGGAACAGAACATATTAGAAAAAAAAGATAAAATAGAATCACCTATCAGTGGTTTCAAGACAAGGTTGGAGATGGAGAAGATCACAAAAAGGTCAACAGCAAATATGTTCATGAGAAACTATTGTTTACTTTGACTGTGGTCATAACGTCATCTACAGCAAAATTCAGGAAAAATTCAATTGATCCCAAACACAGCATTTTCTAAGCATGGTGGGACTCAGTTTGTGAGGTGTCAGATCATGGATAGTTGGCTCAGGATTTTATACTAGGGGTACAGCAGCTCACCATAATCAGAGTACACTACTCACATCATAGGGATCAGAGACAGGAAGGAGCCTACATACCCCTTATGGTATGAGTCCTATCTTTCTTCCAAATATTCCCCACATTCAATAGCACCAACCTGGGAACCAATATTTTGAGAATTGAGGGACATCCTGGAATCAAACTACAATGATGTAGGTTTTATCTTTGGGAAGGTACTTTTTATTATTTTTGTAAACTCTTGGTCAAATACCATGTTTTGGTTTTTTTAAATCCTATTAAACAGCATGTCTAGCGTACCTAACAAGCTAAGGTTGTGGCAAGGCTGATGCCCTTTAAAAGCTGGTCAATAGATCACTAACACTGAACCATGTAGAGACTACAAAGATGAATTACCAAAGAGGGACAGAAAAGAAACAGACTCACATTGCACAGAGAAAGCACAGCAGGAAAACCAACTAGGCAGCAGCAGTGACGACAAATGGAGTTCCTGGGACACAGGAAACTAACTTACCTGGAGACACACACTGCCAGCCTCTGTATTGTGAGTGCTCTATCCTGAGAATCTGATATAATCTTCCCAAAGACTTCCTCTTCCCCCTCCTTCACTGTGCTTACTATTCATTCCTACAACCAACACTTACCACAGAGTTCCCTTATCGTTTTTATGTCTGTGCATCCGGCCATCTCACAGGACAATACTAACTCTATTTCCCACTAGCCATAAGAAAACAGCAAGAAAAACATGCATACACAAAGAGACAAACAATAATTGTTTAACAATGGAAACTGATAATGAATGTTTCCTAAGAGTCCATTTCACAATTCAACAAGGAGGCAAGGTAATTATATGTCAGAGTTCTCTGGAAGAAGAGAACTGGTAGAAGAAAAAAAAAAAAACAATTAATTAAAGTGGCTTACAGACTCATGTCTGGCCTGTCCAACAATCACTATCTCTGATAGAAAGGCTAGGAATCCAGCAATTGTTCATCCTATAGGCAGGGTGTTTCAGTTGTCGTCAGTCTACACTGGAATCTGGACGTAGGTTGTAAGCCCAGGGAAGGAATGCCTCAGCAGCAGCACAGAGGAATTTACCAGAGAGTAAGAGCAAGCGGGCAAAATCAGAAAGCTTCCTTTCTCCGTGCCCTTTTATGGGCTGAGGGCTGCAGTTGCGGCCCAGACCTAGGGTGGGTCATCCTTCCTCAAATGATCCAATCAAGGAAATCTCTCAACTGCTAAGGTTTCCATTGACATTAGCTGACCACCACGATTAGCCATAATAGAAACGATTCTATTTTGTGCCACAGACGTTCCTGTCTGCCTTATATAATATAAACCTTGCAAAGGATCAGTGAGCGATAAATTTCCTCCCGGTACAATCACAGTCAGTTATATCCATGGTGATAACTTTAGATGTTTGCATCCCATATCCCATATGAATAGACAGAAGCATTCTGAGTCATCCCAGTGGAAAACTCAAGTATTGAGACATGACACAATATTGTCCTAAAAACACCAGGGGAGCCAAATCATCAGGAGAAGTTAGTATGACAAACACTTTTTGGTGTTCTCAGACACTAACTTCAAGTATAAGCAGCAAATCCTACACAAGTGTCTTTATAATATCAACTCTTTTTTCCATTGCTTTAGTCTCCCTCTCTCTAAGACACTTAAATTTCATGCATTGAACTTTGCAACAACTTTCTTGTTGATAAATGGCTCTCAGCATTAGCAAAATTCTTGGATGTTGCAACATGGGCCATTAATTGCTACTCCACTGTTACCGTGTGTCGGGCTTTTCCCTAAATACGTTTCATTCAGTACCTCAACTACTCTTGATATAGATTTTACATAGGACATCCTTGTGTCCACTTCAACTACAAGATCAAGCATCACAGGACATGGGCAAAGTGTACTCATCTGTCACAGATCAGCCTGAGTTTCTAAACCCTGAGGGTAACTGAGGACTACGATTTACTCTCAGACTCTAACCTCCACCCTTCATCCCTAGGTCAGCTTTGCATACAGGGAAACTGTCTAGGAGGCATTTGTCTGTGTGCAGAGCCCTGCAGATGGAGAGGTCCTTAAGGAGAGCCAGGGGAGACCTGACAGATCTTGAGCTCCCTGACTTCAGGTCATTTGTGTGTGATCATTTTGAGCCCACATATCTGCATTGAACAGCCACAGGCTTTGTTAGCAGTACGACTGCTGACATGTTGTCCCTGACCTGAGATATGCCAACTGCTGAATAGCTTTACAGGAATGGAAGACGGGCTGAAAACACCAAGCCTTTATTCACATCTGTGTAGTTGTCTAATGAGTGACCTTAGATTTAAAGACCCAAACTCCACCTTCAAAAATAAGGCACCATCATTTCCTCATACGTACCCTTTGGAGGGCGGCGAGTACACCCATTCATGGGCAGCAGGCAGTGCACTCTATGCTACCTTGCTTTTAATCCCCTTACCCTTTCGCAACTATCCACTTCTTGATCCCATAAATACTCTGTAACACTGTTTTCAAAAAGGCATATTAGAGATCCAGGCTCCTACTTCCTTACATCTGGAATCTTGGGAATGAACTAGTTTTCTTGTTCTAAATTGATCATTTTCGTGATACGTAATAGGCAAAGCAGGCCTCACTCGGTGACAAGAGTTAGACAAGGGACCAGGCATTCTACCTCTTACCCAAGGACAGTTCCAACAAGCATGCCAGCTTCTGTCTCCTGTCTCACCTCATCCTGACCTGGTACCACACGGCCTTAATCATAATTGCTCCAAATGTATCAGTCACCCTGCAGCAGAAGTCTCTGCATCCTACCCAACCTAAACTGCCTTCTAAGACCACACTGGAAACGCCCCCTTCCCAGGTCAAACTGCAGAGAGTGGAGCACACTGAGCAGGCAACAGTCCACATCGGTCCCTCTCAGCGTGGTGCTGCTTCTCTGCCTATTCTCTCGACATTCAATAAGGAACTCAGACTGCGCAGTACATACCTACGTACACACATTTCTCTAAGATCATACGATGGCTTTGAACTCACTAATAGCTGGGGATAGCCTTGAATTTCTAGTCCTTCTGCCCCTAGCTTCTGAGTGATGGGACTACAGACCTACATCAGCATGTCCAGGGGATCAAATCCAGAGCTTTATGCGTGCCAGGAAGCACCCTAGTACTCAAAAAATGCTTTTATAATATAAACTCAGATCATGATATTTTAAAAACATGCATCTCTGAAAGCAAGTCTAAATGGTATCATTTTTATTAGGCAATGGCCCCCCAAAGCAGAATTGCACAGAGCTTTCTCATATTTTGTTAGAAATCAATCAGCTGCCTCGTCTTTCCACACTGCTGCACTTGGTGGCAATACCTATGCTGACACTGGGGAGCAACCAGGCAACATGGGCCAGTGTGGCTTTGTTTGGGGGCTGTCGTGTAGTTGTAAGATCTCTCCTGAGCTCTGGCTACTGAACTGAGTGCAATAAGAACGAGAGAGGGCTACACGTTAGCGTCACTCTTGAAGAGCCGGGAAGACAACCTGCACCCATGTGACACAAATCCAAATGCCTTTGGGGCGGTTACAAAGCCAGCACCACACCCCAGGAGAGACTCCTAAGACCCAAGTCTAGCTGTCAGGAGCTGATGAAAGGGACCTCCGAAGATTAGACTCATTTGCAAAATGAGGGGTGACAAGCACGGCATTAGAAATGGATCTCATGGGAATTCTCAGAAAGGCTGGTGACATAACTGTGGGTGACTCTATGCAAATGAGGTCACATGAGAATACAGGGATGGATCCTCTAGGAAACCTCTAAGTGCAGTGTGGAATTCTTTCTTACCTGAATTGACAAGCTGTTGTTCCATCACCCCGCAGCCGAGGACTTCAAGCCATTCTCCACGGAAGTTGATCTCCATCTCGAAGGAAGGGTGGGTAAAGGGAAAGTAGCAGTCCACCCACCGGACCTCCAGCCCTGAAGAACGCCAAAGGAAAGGCGTACCGAGTTATAAGACAGTACATCCTCATTCAAATCACACATGCCCTTCAGCTAATGACATCAATCACAACACTTAAACAAAACCAACAACAGACAAACTAATTTGCAATAAGTTGGGGCAAGACAATATATCTTAAAAATTTTGGAGAAACTGGATATATCTTATTCAAAACTAAAGAATCTAATGCTGTTTCAGGACCTTCTAAAGCAAGTCAGTCTAAGACCATGAAAAAGTGGGTGATTCTGGTAATTTCTGTAAGTCCCAGTGGCAGGTTAGAATTAAAGAAACTATATTTTCACTGGACTGCTCTCCAAATCTACATCTCAATGAAGAAATAACAATTCATAGATGCCCTAAGTTCACCTGCAAAGACCTAATGATGGTATGTGGTTTACCTGTGCAGGAACTTCACCTTTCTGGGTAGATGTTAACATTGTTGACCTGAAATCCACCATGTTGACAGCAGCTCATTGTCCACACTAAGCCCAGAGCACACATGCCCGTTCTAGGCTGTTAAACTCACCAATGCTCTGTATAGGGTGCCTTCCAATCCCAAGCTTTGTCTAGCATAACATTGTCCTTCTAATCTATAGGCACATAGATTCAATGTACGCAGTCTACACCTTCCTCAAATTCTATCTGGCCCAGTGGCCCTATTTTCACTGGATCCCCATTGTTGATGCTGGATTAGTTACTTAAGAACTGTTCTCTGCCTAACATCTGCAAAGCATCAAACCCTTGACTTCAGAACTCCCCCATGTTTCCACAAACCACAATGTCTAGACACAAAAATGGGACCAGTTTTCACTCTCTTAGAAGTTCATGCTGATGATTTTTTGAATTGTTAAGAGCTAACACGTTAATAAAACAGAGTTTTTCAGATTTAAGCAAAATATTAAACATTTTTCTCCAGGAGATGGAAAATATATTTAAATATCAACAAACAAAAAGCAATACCTATGAAATGTCAGAATTGATCTTCAATAAGCCATCAGAAATATGGTACTTTTAGCAATGAACTCATTATTCAGCAAAAAGAAATTAATGAACATGAAACAGTGATGACTGAGAATGACAGATGTGGTAGACTGAAAATGCTCAGCCCATAGGAAGTGACACTATTTAGGAAGTGTGGGATTGTTGGAATAAGTGTGGCCTTGAAGGAGGAAGTGTGTCGCTATGTAGGTTGGCTTCGAGGTCTCGTCCTATGCTGAGGCTTCCCTGAGTGCTGATGAGACCCTGCTCCTGGCTACTTGCAGAAGACAAGTCTCCAGCTGTCTTAAGATCAAGATGTAGAACCCTTGGCTCCTTCAGAACCATACCTGCCTGGATGCTGCCATGCATCCCACACCATGATGATAATGAACTAAACCTCTGAACTGTAAGCCAGCCCCAATTAAATGTTGTCCCTATAAGAACTGCCTTGGTCATGGTATCTGTTCACAGCAATAAAACCCTAAGTAAGACAGGTGACCTGAAAGTTGAGAACAGATGGGAAGTCACATAGACTCTATCAGGAACATATGACACACACAAGTCATCAGAATTTCTGTCCATCCCTGGAATGGTCCAACTCCACAGAAACCAGCCCCCACCTGTAAATTTAAGACACTCAATTTTCTTGCTCAAGACTATCTGACTTGAACCCTAGAAGTGCTAGTGACTCCTTCCACCCTCTGAGCACTCGCTCTACTTCTACAGTCCTGTTTCATGGAGAACAAAGACCCAAACAGAGAAAGTCTACCTTGCCCAACTCCCTGACCATCAATCAAAACTTAGGTCAGATGCCATCAGTGATGGCATGGGACTATAATCCCAGCAAGTGGGAGGTAAAGGCAGAATTGTCCACATGTTTGAGGACAGCCAGGTATATATAATAAATTTCAGGTTAACTAAGGCTATATAGTGAAACCCTGTTTTAAAACAACAATAATAAATTCACATGGAAGCAAAGTTATGAGACATGGTGACTTCTCTATGAAGGTACAGTTTTCTCTTTGTTCTGTTCAACTTGAAATTTCTTTTTCTAGCTACCTGCTGTCTACTGTGCTGAGTAATTTTTGTTTAAAATGGTAATTTATTTCCCTTTATAATATGTATACAAAAAGATATTAAACGATACATGGTAAAAAGTACCCAATCTGACAGACATTGACAGATATATACATTCATGAATCTGTGACTACATTCAAGTTAAAGGCAGAGGCAGGAATGGAGTCACACACCTGCAAGCCCAGCTGCCCAGCTACCAGCTAGGAAGATGTCAAGTTCTAAACTTGTATTGGAAACCTAGCACCAACCTGTTTCAAATTAGCCTTTTTGCCTGGTGGTATAACAAACTGGTAGAGTGTTTAGCTACTATGTGACAGGCCCTGAGTTCAATGCCCATACTACAAAATAATAATAACTAATAAAATATCTTATACCCAGGACCCCCACACCCTTAACAACCTTCTGGCACTTCCACGGTACTTCTATCCCCACCCGTTCTTTGTATTCTTTGGTTGTCATGGTCAATCTAAGATTTCTCCGCACTGCTGCATGTAGCAACAGACACTCATTTCTAGTCCAGCACAGACACAGCCGTCTCTCTAAGGGAACAGGAAGGTCACACTGATGAGGGACATTGGCAAAGATCTGTAAATCATCTGCTAAGGCCAGAATAGCTGAGGAGAACTCTATGTGCCACCAATGGTTAGTCTGCAGCTGTCCTCAAAGAAGAGCTGTGTATACCTGGGCAAATGCCCCTTGGGAAAGCCCAACAATCCCCTAGAAATATTTTCTCAACCTCCCAACAGGTGTCATTTTCAATAGAAATGAAAGAACTGCTGGACACTAAAACCTGCCTTGAACGAGGCACACCTGAGCAGGGAAGCCAGCCAAAGCTTTCCAAAGCCCACAAGCATTAATGCTACAATCTGTATAGCGGAGCAGAACATGCGGGCACTATCAAAACTTCAGAAGACATAGATGGCCACGGGCATGTGTACTGAGCAGGACTTTGAATACATGCACTACTGCAGATACTCGAGAGGATGCTCAGCGCCATCCATCCATCCATCCATCCATCCATCCATCCATCCATCCATCCATCCATGTCTTCTGCTCCTCCAACTCTGCCCACTTTCTTGGCTGTTCTTTCAGCCTTCTTTGCAAAAGCAAAGCCTCAGATCTTCCAAAGCCCACTTGTGAGGAAGCAGGCTGTGGTTCAATTTCAAACTTAACCAGTGATTAGAATACTGTAAATGACAATTAGTTAATGTATAATATTGGCAAAAATGCCATATTCTCCTATAATTTGAACAATTTGAATGTGTTGCTTTGACATTTGAACAGTGGTTATTTTTAAACCACTGCTAACAGAATCATTTATAGAAAACCTAAGATACTAGCACTAAAATATTTTCTTCATGGCTTTCATCACACATGTTCAAGATCATTTGTTAAGTGACTTATTGAGTGCTTCAGTAGTGTCACTTAAATATACTTTTTTCTTCGCTTTTGCCCATGATCTCAAAATTCATACATTAATTACAGTTTTCAAAGCACCTAGCATGGATCCTATATTAACAATACAATATTAACAACTAGCTGAAATCATGGTTTATTACAAGTATCAAAAGTCAAAATATCCACTAAAAGTGACATATTTGGGGCTAACTATGTCCAATTCTATAGATTTCATAGTCATCATGTTACTGAGGGGCCTGAAAGAAATTAACCTATATTGTAATATAGCTCCTGCAAAATCATGCCCAGATTCTTTCTCTTTCTCTTGTCTTTTCTCTTGCCAAAGAGGCATCAGAATTTACATTTATAAATAAAGCACAGGGATTTTCAATCAGCTTCAGAACTCTGTGCATAAGTGCAGTTGTCCAAAAAAATACCTCTCGAACATTCAGCCCAGGGTCAACCAGAAAAGTACCATTTCATAACAAATGCAGACTTAAGTTCAAGCTGCCAATGTTCAAAGGAAAGTTAATTTACCCTTGTGGGTCCAGCTGCCATATCTCAATGTTGTGTGAATACAACTATTTTATTGTTTTGAGGAGAGACACTATAGGAGGCCTAATTCTCTCAAGATGCAAGCTTCTCAGATGAGGTGTAGACACAGACCACAAGGAGTGCGGGTGGCATGCAGAGAAGAACCCTTGAGGTAGGTACCTATGGAACTGTGAACAGAAAGTCCTCTTGGCCGGTGATGAGCCAACGGGAAAAGGTCCATGAGCACACCAGTTCTTTCTTACCTCTGAGAGGCCACACTCATTGCTTACCCTACTGCCGCAGGAAACAGCAAGCAAGGAAAGGCTACTCCATAAACCACCCAGGTACCAGCCTCCCAACTGCTACATTCTCAGCAAGACCAACTAGAGACACAGTGCGTGGGTGGGTGGGGCACTTTCTACCTTTTTCCTTCCTTGAAAAGCTGAGTCTCTAGCACTTTGATGGGCATACTGCAAGTATCAGTACAATGAATGGTGTTTCCATTCCACATCCCACTCCACAATAGATCCCAGGCTTAATAAATAACCACACTCACCTCCCCTGAGTAAAGACAAAACAGAGTCTCCTGCTGGCCCCTAGACCAATCGTATGTAAAATGGGACTCTGCCACAGACAGTAGAATCTAAATGAGAAGATACACCCAAACCAGAGCCCACAGCAAGGGTTTTCTAAATCCCTCCAAGGGCACCCTCCACTGGAGTAAATAATTGTTAATGTTGACTACACATATGCCACGGATCTCTGTTTGTGACATTGATTTCCAATGGGTCTTGCTCGGGAGGTACCAGTTATATAGAATTAAATGTAGCAACTTAAAGCAGTCGCTCTGGTTGCTTTGTGAGCACATGCAGCAGGCATCCACCAGAGTAAAGGAAGATGGAGGGGAAACACAGAGCATGTACTCTGGCTGGAAATAATTTCCTAAAAGGCAGCACTGGACTTAGTTCAGCAGGTAGGGGCACTGACCACCCAATGACCTGAGTTTGATCCTTAGGACATAATGGAAGGAGATAATGCTCCTTCAAGTTGTCCTCTGACCTGCACACATGCACCATGGCACATGCGTACACCTCCAAATAAATAAATAAATAGTAATAAAAACATAGTTTTAAAAATTGACAGTATGCTAGAAAACTACATTGTAGCCAGGGAAATAAGTCAGCCCCACTGGCAAAGGCACCTGGCAATTTATTTCCCCTACTTCCCAGAATTCCGCAGTCCTTGACCAGAAGTTGTAGTAATGAGCATGTAGGCCATGTTTTCAGACTACTCAGCAGAGTTCTATTTTAACAACTTTCCTGTTTTTGTTTTTGTTTTTTTTAAATCTTGGGGGGGGGAGGGATGTTTGCTTGAAACCGGGAAAGGGAATAAAACTGGAAATGTAAAAAATAAATAAATAAATAAATAAATAAAATCTTTTTTGGTGGGGAGAGGGGTTACATAATACACTGACAGAGTTCAGAATCAAAACACTCTAGCAGGATAAATTCAATGACATAGCAGGCCTTCAGTGAGGCGTCTCCCTCACATCTGTCTCTATCTCATTTGTTCTCCTGAATCCTTACAGTAAACTTATAATTTCTTTAAACTGCCAGGTATAAGCAAATGCAATTATTACTTTCCTTATTTCCTTGGATATAAAAACAGAACACAACCAGATCACTCACAGATGCTGTCTTCACTACGGGTCTGTCTGGGGCCTCACTGTGTGAAGACGGTGCTCACTCATGCCCTTCCTCATTCCTCCTAAGTACTGCACATGACCATCCAGTGTTCGCAGAAGCCCCAGGCTGATGTGTGCTTAGTGCACAGATGATAGTCAAACAATGCTATACAAACACCCCTCAGGGCCCCAAAATAAATACTTCCATAACTGGAATAAACATTGCCGAGTTGTCCTCCACAGATGTTGCACAATATTTTACACTAACATTATCTCAACGCTTTTTACAGAAGCCTAGAAATATAACTAATGAACTGTGGTGGAAACTGGAGTTCTGGACCCAGAGGATGATCCAGGGAGCTGCTAATAAAGGACCACCAGCCCGAGCCACCTGAGGCAAGTGATGCAGCCAGCGTGCAAAGGATGCTCAGGTTCCTGCTGCCTTCTCAGCTACCAGCTATCTCCATGCAGCCCTTTTCTCTCCCCTAGTGAAGGAAGAATGGCTTTCAGAATTAGCAAATGTGTTGCTAGAGGTTATGAGGAAGAGGAGGCACATCTAAACTCTGAAGCATCCTTGTGGGATTAAGAGTGTGAATTCCATTTCCAAAGCAAGCTCATCCATGACGTAGCTTTTATCGCTACCCAGGGCCTCACAAACCTTCCAATTTCCCCACTGTAGCTATTTAGAATGCCACGTAATCCTCCACGTCCACATGGCCACTGGCTAGGGAGTCCAATATTGCAGATTGCCAAGGGGAACAAAGTCATTCCTACCACAAAGCCAAGGCAAACCACCAGGGCATAAAGTCCTTTGGTGAAGATCTCTCCACACAAGATGCTAGTGTCTGGGCCACAGTGACTTCTGCTAATACATGTATAGAACAAGAGGGAAAAGTAAAGGCTAGCAACTCCCTACGACTGGTTACGGTGTGGCTGATCCCACAGCTGTGGGTTGGGAAGCTCTACTTAAGGGAATTAGCCTGGGTGCCCTCTTCCCAGGATCCCTTTAGATTAGGGTTAGGTTCTTTATAAGAGAGATTCATTTCTCCAACTCACCATAAAGAGAGAAATTGCCACCAACATTTTGAATACTGAGAGTGTAGTCAGAGGTGCTAGGACAGGTGACTCACTCTGCACAGCTGTTTATTAAGCAGCACTACTATGCAGTAAAGCCCCACTGCTCCTCCAATGCAGGGTAAAAGATAATTACTTACTCCAGAAACAAATCTGATCAAAAAGACTGCAGATGGCAACATCGCTGCTGAGACCTACCATGCACCTATCAGATCCTAGCCCCACTATGTGAATACCTCACCATCTTGGTTCCTCAACTCACCTAAACAATAGTGTTATCACAGTTTACGAAGGAAGGCATGCAAAGGGCACAGCACAAGGCACACAGCACAGGGCCTGGCCACTCTCAGGCTCCACAGGTGGTTTTAATTGAAAGCAATGGAAGTTAAGGTCCTAGAGTCCTGCACATCTTTACAAACTATGAAGTGAACACTTCTAAGCTGTGTCCCAAAGGAAAATGGCATCTGTTGTCCACTTTGTACACATCAGGTATTGTCTATGTATTTGACATGTCTTCTTCATTTACTGCTACATTTTATCAGGCTAGCAACCACCAAACAGCAATTATTCTTTACCTTTTACAAGGGAAGGAAATGGAGTTCATGCTGTTATGGAGCTAAGTTTCCAGACTAACATTAGCACCAAGGATGTTAGACAGTAGCCTCCCATGGTGCCTTCCACCAGAGCAGACAGCAAAAATATAATAAATGAGATTAACTCAGGTCCTATCCAAAGGGCATTTCCAAGGCTGAGATTCGAGGGTGGGCCCTTGTTCTAACTATAACAAAAGAATAACAGAGAAACCAAAAATAGAGAGGAAAGAAGGCATGGGCTACATTCAGAGAGAAGAGAGGCATCCCCAAGAGCAGATAGAAGGAGCTCTGCTGGACTCCAGGTCCACAGCTGAGAAGCACTACGAGCCTGATGTCTGCGGATCTCACAGCCCTAGCTTGGGACTAGGTGGGGAGTGCTAAAAGCTTCCTCAGAGACAATGACAGGGTGAACTCTATGATGGTACAGAAGGATGAGGGAAACTACCAAATGCAGCCTGGGACTGTGGCTCTGAAGAGCTATGGGTTTAGACAAGGTGAGACACTAGAAAACGTTTAAGTATTATGTCAACCTAATTAAGCAATTGTTTAACAAGGAATAATACCAAGGAAAAAGCATCTGTACATACAGAGTACAAAAGCAACCTTTTACAAAAAATAGTTTGACTTACAGAAGGTTGAATCCACAAGTACAGGACCCATGAACTGCAGGGCAAACTCACAAAATGATGCCATTCAAGCCCTGGGCACCAGGGAAACAGGAACACTTCTCTCTGAGAGAGGAGACTTAATTCCTCTCCAGGAAGAAGAAGGCAGGAATAGCAGAGCAATCTCCCTGAGTTAGAGACAGAGCTTGAAGTCTGGACAACTTATGGAGGCTGGAGCAATGGGACAGAGTGCAGAGGGAGAGAGACACAGACTGAGCAAGCCCTGTGGCGCTACAAAGGACCACCCTCCGTGCCATGCCAACTACTTTGTGTACTTATCCATATACATACATACATATATACATACATACATACACACACACACACACACACACACACACACACACACACACACACACACACACACTAGAAAAGTAAGAAAACAACTCTCTTCAAATAAGACCATAAGAGTCAGCAGGAAAACAGCAGGTTTAAAGACCATTAGCATGAAATGCCTAAAGTATTTTACACTAAATTCACTTTTAGGAACAAAATAGAATGTACAAACCTAATAGTCTGAATCACTTTCAATTCATTTACATTAACAGGGATTTACAGATAGAAAGAGAAAAAACCAAACTGTTCAAGGCATGTTGTCTTTATTACCATTACCTCATCATCTCCCTCTGGACCAGGACACTGTTCATAGCACAGAACCCCAAAAGGCTTTGGTTGAATGTGGGCATATTTTGGTCCCTATGCAGGTCTGACTGGCAAGCAGTTTATCTGAGGGGAATCAATACCTGTAGAAGGGCAACATGGTAGAGAGGAAATTAAATAAGAAGAAGAACAAGACCTGCTGTCAGTCTTGCACTTGCAGAGGTAGGAACCACCATCAGAACAGCATCATCTGAAGACATTCCTCCACTCAGGCTCTGGACATGGGAAGGATGTCCTTTGGCAAGGGGACTCCTGGCAGCTAAGGTTGACTCCTGCTGGCTGAAGGGTCCTTGTACTTCAGGAAAGGGATCCTTGTGGATGTGTTTCAAATAGCACCACCAGGAAAGAGGCTCTCTTGTGGGGACATCCCTGTCATGAGAGCATGATGAGAGACAGCCCATCTTTCCCTCAACTTATTCGTCTAAACTGCACAAGAGACAGCAATGCTCTAATGTGAACACCAATGCAACACACCAAAACACTACTCAAGAAAAAGGCTGTAAACACCAAAAGACACACACAAAAAAAATAAAATTCTAGGAATCCTAAATCCCTATCGTAGATATTATAAAACAAATGATCACCAAGCAGAGTTCAAAGTATTAAGAAAGCAGTAGCAATATGGAACACAATAATCAATTCCACAAGCATAAAAATAGTTTACAGCACTATTTTATTTCTTTCTAATTCTAAAACCTCTCTTGTAACAACAGCCTTAGGATACTGGCACAATTGAAATGTTAGCAGAAAATAATAAACCATATTTGGAGACCAGGACGAGCTGACTCTAAAGCTGCTATACTAAAAACAAATGCCACAAGGACAGGATGTGTTCTAATTTTTTAATTTTGCTTTTCAAACACAAAGCAATCCAATAATAATAAGTGAGGAGCCCAGGCAATGGACACAAATATAAAGGAGTCTAGACAAGCATGTCTGTGCGCATTATCTAAATGTGGAAAGAGAGAAGTTTGGGTTTTTATGGTTCCTTTGGTACACAAAATGTTAATTGAATATGATATAGTAAACAGAGGCCTTGCACCAAGCTAGCCCAGAACAAGAGAGAAAAAGCCAGCGGGCAGACTGGAGACAAAGGCCCAATTCAATTAGAGAGTCTGACATTTTTATACCATAGATTTCATTGACATTTTTACACCATAGATTTCATTGTCTCAGTCTCAGACATAATATTAAAATAATGAATATGTCTCACTTACAGAGAGAGAGAGAGAGAGAGAGAGAGAGAGAGAGAGAGAGAGAGAACTCCTTTTAATCTTTAATGAAAGGTAAGATAGTTTTGATCCTGCTGCCTCAGCTGCCCAAAATAAGGAATTAACAGCATGTGCACTGCTGAAATGGTTTATTCTCCTTTCTGAATAGCTGACCTCAAAGTCAGAATGCTTGGGCTACACCTGGCAGCAAGATCTTCATGTGGCACTTGAGTTCCGGAGGGACAGGGTTAAAGACACACTTCCTTCAGCAGATGCTCTACGTCAGGTTGGCTGCAAGACTCTATCTGTGACAGCCACCATCATTCTTGACTGTCTTCCAATCTCAGTGCTACTGGGCATGATGGTACTGAAACGATTTACCAACAATTTCCTGGCTCTCCCCAGACTTCAGCTTACATGAGCACTGTTCTCCAAGAAGACAGAGTATTTTGTTGTTTCAGTTTAATTACATTCTCTACCTCTGCAAAGCAGGTCTAACAACCCAAAGTGAATTTGAAGACATAAAGCAGTACTGCCACATATGGTGGCTTTAATCTCAGAACTGGGAGGCACAGGCAGGAAGATCTCTAAGTTAGAGGATACTCTGGCCTATGTAATGAGTGTTGGGCTAGCTAATCCTGTCTCAAAAACAAAACAAAAAAACTGAACAAAACTCAAGCAACACTGATCTACTATAAAATCTGAATTAAAAAAGACCAAATCCACAAGACTTTAAAAATCAACAAATGAGCCTGGAGAGATGGCTCAGAGGTTAAGAGCACTGACTGCTTTTCCAGAGGTCCTGAGTTCAATTCCCAGAAACCGCATGGTGGCTCACAACCATGTGATGCCCTCTTCTGGTGTGTCTGAAGACAGCGACAGTGTACTCACATACATGAAATAAATAAATAAACAAACAAACAAACAAAATAAAAATCAACAAACACATCCTGATAATCAGACACTACTTCACTGCTGTTTCAAAATTGGTAATTTCTACATTTAGGTATCAGTATGTCTTGACCCATGTCAAGACAGGGATCACAGATAAAACAAAAAATATATTGCAGAAGTAATTTTTTTATTAGTTTGTAAGTAAAGATTTATTGGAACATACCTAAACCCAGTAATTTACATATCTATGGCTGATTTCTTTTTTTGTTCTTTTTTTTTAATAAGATATATTTCTTTACTTACATTTCAAATGTTATTCCCTTTCCCGGTTTCCTGTCCATAAGCCACCATCCCCTCTCTCTTCCGGATACGGGTATTGCCCCATCCATCCCCTTTACTGACCCAACCCCCATATTCCCCTGGACTTGGGGTCCAACCTTGGCAGGACCAAGGGCTTCCCCTTCCACTGGTGCCCCAACAAGGCTATTCACTGCTACATAAGCAGTTGGAGCCCTGGGTCAGTCCATAGTGTTTCGGTAGTGGTTTAGTCCCTGGAAGCTCTGGTTGGTTGGCTTTGTTGTTCTTATGGGGTTGCAAGCTCCTTCAACTCTTTCAATCCTTCCTCTAATACCCCCCCAAGAGGGTCCTGTTCTCAGTTCAGTGGTTTGCTAGCATCAAACTCTGTATTGGACATGATCTGGATATATCTCTCAGGAGACATCTATATCTGGTCCCTTTCAGCATGCATTTTTTAGCTTCATCAATCTTATCTAGTTTTAGTGGCTGTATATATATGGGCCACATGTGGGGTAGGCTCTGAATGGCCGTTCCTTCAGTCACTACTCTAAACTTTGCTTCAATATCCCCTCCTATGGGTATTTTTTCCCCCTTTTAAAGAAGGAGTGAAGCATTTGATCATCCATCTTGAGTTTCATTTGTTCTAGGCATCTTGGGTAATTCTAGCTTTTGGGCTAATATCCACTTATCAATGAGTGCATACCATATGTGTTTTTCTGTGATTGGGTTACCTCACTCAGAATATTTTCTAGTTCATTCCATTTGCCTATGAATTTCATGAAGTCATTGTTTTTGATAGCTGAGTAGTATTCCATTGTGTAGACGTATCATATTTTCTGTATCCATTCCTCTGTTGAAGGGCATCTGGGTTCTTTCCAGCTTCTGGCTATTATAAATAAGGTTGTTATGAACATAGTGGAGCGTGTGTCTTTGTTGTATGTTGGGTCATCTTTTGGGTCTTTGCCCAGGAGAGGTATAGTTGGGTCCTCAGGTAGTGAAATGTCCAATTTTCTGAGGAACCTCCAGACTGATTTCCAGAATGGTTGTACCAGTTTGCAATCCCACCAACAATGGAGGAATGTTCCTCTTTCTCCACATTCTCACCAGCATTTGCTGTCACCTGAGTTTTTTACCTTAGCCATCCTGACTGGTGTGCGGTGGAATCTCAGGGTTGTTTTGATTTGCATTTCCCTTATGACCAAGGATGTTGAACATTTCTTTAGGTGTTTTTTGGCCATTCAATAATCCTCAGCTGAGAATGTTTTGTTTAGCTCTGTACTCCATTTTTAATAGGGTTATTTGTCTCCCTGAAGTCTAACTTCTTGAGTTCTTTGTATATTTTGGATATAAGCCCTCAATCAGATGTAGGATTGGTAAAGGTTTTTTCCCAATCTGTTGGTTGCCATTTTGTCCTATGACAGTGTCCTTTGCCTTACAGAAGCTTTGCAGTTTTATGAGGTCCCATTTGTCGATTCTTGAGCAGATGTAGTTTTTAATAATGAAATTTCACCTCAATGCATAGTTTTGAAAGGTATACAAACACAAAAACCAAAACCAAAAGAACAAACAACAACAAAACCACACCAATATAAAGGCAAATATTAGACCAGATTCCCAGAAATGAAGACCATTAGTCAACATGGAATCTAGCACAAGGTATTCATTCATTCATTTCAGAGCCAGTGCCTCCCACAGAGCCCAGGAAATAAGGAACAACTGTTGAGAGTTAGCTTTGTCCTTCCACCAAGTAGGATGAAGCTCAGGTTGTTAGGGAAACCCTGGGCACATTTATGTACTGAGCCTTCAATCTGGAACAAGGATGTCTTAATTTTGCACCTCTTCCTTAGTTTTTTTTTCCCCATATTTGCACTAAATTTAACATTTTCAATTTGTAAGACATAATCTTCATGTTATATTATATTTTATTTGTGAAACACATATGACTTCAAATAAAAGTTAAATGACAGATACCAAAAGAAGCTGATAACTACATCAGGGTTTAAAAGGTAGGGAAGTGATCTCCAGGGAAATCTCAGATCCCACCCAGCATTCCTCAGAGGCATGGGGCTCAGGGGAGGTCCCATTCCTCCCTCTGCTTTGCTTTCTGTCCCTGTATTGCTATCCCAGACTTTGTTTGCAGTGTTCAGCCCCTGTGACTGCAGACTTGGTTATTACGTGTTCCTTTTTCCACACCATTGTTTGGTTGTCTGGTAGCTGCCCTGCTAATTCTCCAACAGGCACCCTCCTGAGTACAGGATCCATCCTGCAGGAAGCACCTCTCCTTAGTACTTGCTAGAGGGTAAATATGTCTAACTCCTTCAAGGCAGGAATTAGGTCTAGATTATTCCATACTGTGATGTGCACAACCTAGCAGAAATCAAGTTCATAAAAATCTCAAAAGCAGCAACTGCCATTATTTCCTTACAGTAATATGTAAAACGCATGATACAGAGGGACATAAAATTTTGTGTGTAACATAGCAGAGGGAAATCTGCAGATAAAAACCTGGCATGCTGTGTGGAGCTAGTAGAGCAGAGAATTTCCCTCACTCCTGGGATGGCCTTTCCCTGCTCTGTCTCTTAAATATTTGAACAATATAATCTGTATTAAGTAGATTATACAACTGCTAATATGGCCGTAATTCTTTTATTTCGGAAGTAAAAAGGGCTAGGCATAATGTTGTTTTTAAAATAAACAACCTTGAACTGAATTCTGTTTCACATTAGATCATTTAATATGAAATGCTTCAAATCTGGAGACAGAAACAGAAAATAGCAACCATCCATGCACCCAGTGTTCTATTTTATCAAATCACAACGTTTTGTCATATTTTACTTCATATTGTACAAAATAAAACATCACGAATACAGATGGATGCAGTTTCCCACACCCCCCTGTTAGTATTCCTTACTGCCCAGAAACGTGCATGTCTGATGTTGATGTGCAAATTTAAAATAATGTATGCCATATAAAAATGTATAGTGGCTTCTCAGTGACTTCTTAAATGTTGTATGAATTATGCATCTGATGATATGGAAGTAAAGATACTCCTTGTTAAAATAGAGCAGCAGAGCCTCACTAAATTGCAAGAGTGATCTTAAACACATGCTTTCCTTCATGCAAGGAGGGAAGTCTGTAGTAATGAAGCATGCAGGGGACCCAGATCAGGGAGCTCTGGGAACCAGCTGGGGATGGAGACTGTGACTCCAAAAGCAGGAGGAACAAAAGTATCCCCTCCCCCAACCCCTAGGAAGAATATATAGAGGCAAGTATATAAAATGACAACTAAAATCTAAACAGTATTATTCTTCTTATGAGAATGCATGGTTAATTTTTCTCCTAGTGACAGTAGTGATCAGTACATCAATGTATGATTGTGCCATATTGTCACAATGTGTCTCCACATTGTGAAGAATCATATCCATGGGCTCTAAAAATACAGAAACAAAACCAAGCAAAGCAGACACTTTCCACTGATGATGAGTAAATCCGCCATCACTGTGCCTTCTCTAGCTAATTCCTTTCTAACCTATAAAACTGCAAGAACCGAAGACTCCCTCCCTCCTCCCTATAACTTAGACAAAACCAAATCAACAGCAAAATCCTCACATAAAACCAGCCTCAGTGATTTGTTGCACAATGTTCAGGAACTTTTGAACTACTAACCCTTGAAAGACAAAGATTTCTAAGTACCTACCATCTCCAAAAAGATGTGTCACAAGCCTAGTGAGTACTTGTTTAAGGTCAAATTCCACAAGCTTCACAGCTTCCATGGTGTGTGTCTCTTGCTTATGAGCAGAGCGAGAACTTTCTTCAAAGAGCTGCAAGCTTTCTCCATCCTTTACACCAGCAAATAACTGTAAACCAAAAGGAATAATGAAAAGTGTAAAACAGGGTCCTGGTCAGTCTCTATCAAACAGCATAGAAATTCTGTTATTCTATTATTTCAGTTATAATATGGGGATAAGAAGTATATCTTAATAGATATCAAAAAAATAATTAAATTTTGAAAAGAAATTTTATAGTTAATATGCACATTGAAATTTACGGCATTTTGCACTGATGTTGCAGCAAGCTCTGAGCTCCCTAGAGTGGAGGATCTCAGGGAATTAATGATTCCTGGATCTTTGATGATCTGTTTTACATTTGCCTGAATGTATTGTCATCCTTACAGGAGACGTTATCCAACTCCAATGGAAATGCCAAACTTAGAGTCTAAAATACCATGCCTACGTGTCCCACAGGAGCTTCCCAAGTGATCTAAGACCTAGTAAGAAAGCACAGTTTCAGAATTAAACCCTATAAAGTCTATAAAGACAGGAAGCCTGCTAGAGTTTTAATACATTATTTCTAAAAACGTGTTTCAAGGTTTTGCACATATTTCTGTACTTATATGTGAAAGCATGGACAAATTACACAATAGCTAAGATGTATCAGCTCATGACACATTCGATGAGTTCATAGGTTCTTATGGTAAGGAATATATGAAAATACAGAGTACACAGCATAACTCAACAAGTAAATAAACCTTTCTTTGCATCATTAACCACAGAAGTCATTAATCATATGCTATTTTCCCAACAAAAATTGAGTATCAGAGCTGATGAGATGGATCAGTGAGTAAGTGCTGGCCACATACTCATGAGGGCCTAAATGCCAATCCCTAGGTGCCGCATTGGAAGCCAGGCACAGTGACAGGCGTCTGTGATTCCAGTGCTGGGGACGCAGAAACAGGAAGATCCCTGGAGACCAAGCTAACAAAGCAGCAAGCTCCAAGTTCAGTGAAAGATCCTTTCTAAAGACACAGTGGAGAATAGAGGAAGTCACCTGATACCCACCTCTGGCCTCTGTGCATGCACATGTGGAGGCGCAGGCATACAAGTTTGCCTGAATTTACAGTCACTTGCTTACAACAGATACTATCCTCAATTCCATTGGAAATACCAAGTTTTAGACTCTAAAATAGTATCCCTAGGTGTCCCATGGGATCTTCCCAATGCAATCTAAGACTAAATTTTAAAAAAGTACAGTTTAAGAATTAAATCCTATAAATGTCAATAAAGATAGGAAGTTTAATACATGGACACACACACACACACACACACACACACACACACACACACACACACATATGCATACCCACTCTGGTGACATAGCAGATCAACTTTACCTATGAGGAGAATGGGTTGAGAAAGAGAAATAACCAAATGGCTATCATTGTTTAAACCTCTCATGGGAGTCTCATGGGAGACAATTAATGTTTTACTAGAGGGTTGCCAGTTCTAGTAATGTTTTACTGGATGATTAGAACAATGCTTGTACTGAAAAAAATGCTAAAGGCAAAAAGAAAATAATAAAGTAAATAAAAATTACTAAATAAAAGTCTACAAAAAAGCATGAAACCAGCAAAACATCAGGCAAAGAATCCCTGAGAATGCCTGCCTTCCCAGCACAGTAGGGACAAAGCTAAGCATGAATGACAACTTAGTACAGCTAACAAGACACAAGTGCAAGCCAAATAGGCTGATCAAGTCACAATGTCTGCTGAATACCACAAAATGGCTCAATCCCCCAGTAAAGACTAGACATGTAAAACAGAACTTATGGAAATCTCCACCTGAGTCCCACACCTTGTGGGAAAAAAGAGAGTGACAGTTGTGACCAAATCAAGGAAGTCCGAGACTGAGGTATCCTCTAAATGCAAATAAGTCTTTGCAGAAGATTTCATTACCCTAGGCCCTCAGTGATTCCTATGAGTGCTGAAAATAACTCATCTTCTGTACATTTAATACAATAAAGGACTCAAGCCTAGGCAATGGTGCTGCCCACTAAGAAGTTGGGTCCTCCCACATTAATTAATGTAAACAAGAAAATGCCAGACAGGCTTGTTCAGAGGGCAATGAACCCCCCCTCCAAGTCCCTCTTTGAGACTCTCTTCTCAGGTGATTCTATAACATAACAAGCAAAATTGTTGACTTAAACGAGCTATCATATTTGTACACTGCTTCTGGTGTTCTAAGAGTTCAAAATAATAAACAAAAAGTTTTTTACTGAAGAAATATTTAAATAAATTGTGGTCAGTCTACATAGATGAATGAACACTATGCAAGTGTAAAAGAGATTGCAGAAAACTTCCTGAATTTCTAGGAAAAGATTTCCAATATTAAATAAATAAATAAATAAATTAATTAATTAATTAATTTTTTTTAAAAAAGCTATGGCCGAAGGAGCAAATGTTGCCGTTCCTGTAAGAAGGAGCAAATGTTGCCTTCCCTGTAAGGTGAAGCAAGGACATGAAGACATGCAGTCTCCATGTATCCACAAATGAATAACAGGATAACTACATGCCGAAGACCAGCCTGGTGACAGGGATGGAGATAAAGGACAGGCAGATGAGTGGGAATGGAGTGTGACGATGGCCACAACAGACACTGATGGCACTAACTACAGTAACTTTGCAAAACTATATTAAGTCACTTTATGAGATTAAAAAGGTAATTATAGGGACAAACATGGCACACAAATCAGTTAATGTTTCAAGAAGAGTATATGGTAAGAATTCTGAAAGCACTTTAAGTTTCTTCTGTGACTTATTGTGTATTAAATGCATTATGGGTAAGAAGAACAAAATCCTAAGAGTCACAATCAAGAGCAATGGAGATAGCCAGAAAGAGCCATTTGTTTCTAGTCTGAGACTAGAGGCGAGCACAGAATTCAACATATGTTCAGATACTTGTCAATGTAAAAACAGACGTATGTAGATTTACTGACTATGTCTGAAAAGGCCCAGACAAAATGCCATTGCTTGTAACAATAATCACACTCAGGTTTGGGTTTCTAAATACCATTCTCACATAAAAGAAGAATCTTTACAGAAATAACTGATTCTAAAAGATGAAGCAGGGATACTCTAGTGGACACAAATTAACAATAGGCCAGGTCACAGGAGACTAGCACAGGGGCCCCCATAGCCACATCTGGACCCAACTGAGTAATACACAAATAAATAGAGCATATATTACACAACAGAAATAGAACAAAATAGGAAGCCAGATGATAGCAAATATTGAGTGAATTCACATGGAGAAGTTCTAATAAATGCACAGAAGAATAAAGTTTGTCAAAGCCACAGTAATTCGGAAGATGACCAATGGGATCTAAACATGGTGGGAGAAAGATGAGAAACAGGGTATTTACAGATATAAAGGAGGTTCCACAGGCAACTTTCTAATTACATCCGCAAAACAGTGACATTAATGGATGAGATACATGCTATCTTTACCGAGTAACCCTCAGAACAACAAGAGCTGTACATTATCAACACTCTGTCCCCACAAACAATGTACTGAAAATGGCAGAAAATTTTTCCTTGATTTTGTTTTTTTGCCAAAAATATATAAGCCAAATCAGATCATGAGAAAATATCAAATACTGTCTAAATCAGCAACATCCTGCTGATTTGGAAATTGCAGTCAAGACAGCCAGGGTCACTCTAAACCAGTGGTTCTCAACCTGTGGGTCACAATGCCTGTGAAGGTTGAACCCTTTCATAGGGGTCACATTTATATCAGCTATCCTGCATACCAGAGATTTACATTATGATTCACAGCAGTAGCAAAACTACAGTTACAAAGTAGCCATGAAAATAATTTTATGGTTGGGAGCTAACACAGCATGAGGGAACTGTATTAAAGAAATGCAGTAACAGTATGGTTGAGAACCCATCACTGCTCAAGACAATGAAAGACTGAGGATTGTCATAGCTTCAGGAAGGTAATGAGGATATGCCCACTACACAGAGTGTCATTCTGGATTGAATTCTGCCTCCTCAAGTGGGAAGAAAGGTTCTAACTCCAGCAAACATAACTGAATGTTCTCTTTCACTCCTCAGAGCTGCATGAGTTTTTGCTTTGTTTTGTGATTTGATTTTTTAAATAAAGACTAATTTTGAAGAAGAGTTTTAAGTTGGCGACAAAAGTGAGAAGGTAGAGCTATTAATATACTACCAGTCCCCAACACACACACACACACACACACACTCTCTCACACACACACACACACACAGATACACACACACTCACACACACACAGACACACATACACACACACTCATACACACATACACAAACACACACAGACATACACACACACACTTACACACACAAACACACATACACAAACACACAGACATACAAACACACACACAGACACACACACACACACACACACACTACTACATAACACATTTCTACTTCCTCTGTTTACAGTGTCTGCACCAAGGGCCACGCCTTATGTGATTAATGACCACACATTAACAGTCAGTCCTTACTGTCCTTAGCTGTGCTCATGGCAGCAGAGTTTACAGTCAGGATCACTACTGGAGCTAGGTGGTCCATGGTTTTGTAGATGTACAATGAAATGAAGCCACTATTTAACAGATAATAGAATAGTTTCAATGTGCTAAATGTTAGCTGTCCTCTGCCACTGTGTCTCTCTCCAGTGACCCTTGGTGAGCACTAATCTTTTCACTTTAGTCTATAGTTTCATCTTCTTCAAAATACCATGGCTGGAAGCATGGAGTACGCAGACTTTTCAAACTGGCTCTTTTCACTTAGCCATATGCACTTAGAAAAGTTAAGTTATTTTCTCTAGGCTTGAAAGCTCAAGTATGATTATTTTTAAAACAACATTTTTTATTATTAATACATTTTTGGACTTGATGTTTTAATTTTTTTTAAACACTTCATACTCCTATGCCTTAGGATTTCAATGGCTAAAACAATTGGGACCTGTTCTGCCACACTGCCAAAAGCACTGTCCAACAGTCTCTCTGTGATAGGTGACTTTAGGTCTGTGGAATGGTGCAAATCACTAGGAAATCTGAAGGCCTAGACTGAGGACACTTTCAACCTCAAAAACTGTAAGAATAGAGTATTGATGGCCCTATGGCCAATTTACCTCTTAAGATGAGAGTTCCCAGGGTTCTGTTCCCATCTCCTGAAAGCCCTAAAAGAAAGGCAGAGCTACATGCAGAAACCCCCACAATGCACCTGTGTTTCTCCAGGCTCTCAGTTCAATGTTACATGTCCTCTCCTCAAGGAACTGTCCCATTTCTATAAGTTTTAAATACAGCAAGGTTCAATGAGATGGTGCAGCTGGTAAAAGTGCCTGAGTTACATGAGTGACCCATGTGTGACAACCTGAGTTCAATTCCCAGAACTCCCATGGTAAAGTGACAGAACTAACTACCATGCAGAATACAGACAAGACAGGAACAGACACAGACAGACAGACAGACAGACAGACAGACACACACACACACACAGACATTTATGCATGTGAAAAAATGAATGTTAACATCTGAAGAATAGTATTTCATGTGATGCTTATTATCTCTTTTTATCCCATCTGTCATCACATCTAATCTGCACTTAGGACCAGTTTCTGGAACTTGATTTTGTAAACTGGTTTCACAATAATAGTATAAGGCTTCTAGGAAGTGAATGTCTTCCAT
The DNA here is from genome assembly GCF_011064425.1 of Rattus rattus. NCBI lineage: Eukaryota > Metazoa > Chordata > Mammalia > Rodentia > Muridae > Rattus > Rattus rattus. The sequence goes on along the minus strand of NC_046167.1, from coordinate 55,291,705 downwards.
ACTTTATTCCCGTCTCTCTGTCTATTTTTGTCTAGTTTGTTTGTTTTATGGAGGTAGGTACTGAACATAGAATCATAGTATGCCTAGTTCTACCCTTCTTTGTTGCTGTTATTTCTTTAAATTAAGACAAGGGTCTCACAGTGTAGCACAGACCTGGACAATTGTACTAATTCTCATGTTCAAGTTCTAGTTATTAACCACCATGACCACCCTGGTTCTTAATGAAATGTTACCCAGTTTGATTACTCAAAATTCTAGCTTTCTTTCCAAATGACTTTGACGATATACAAAATGTAAGACTCTCAAGCAATGCGATCTGAACTGGCAATATGGCATCTAAATACCTGATGTTGAGATTGAAGAAAACTCCAAAATTATTGTTGGGGGCCGGAGAGATGGCTCAGCTGTTAAGTGCACTGGCTGCTCCTCCAGAGAAACAAGGTTAGGGTCCCAAAACAGTGGCTCACAATCAGTTATAGCTCTTGTACCAGAGGCCTCCATGGGGACCAGGCATGCATGTTCTACACAGAAATACATGTGGGCAAAACACCCACACACATAAAATAAAACTAGAGGGAAAAGCATTTTAAATACTTCTAACACCTTCAGCATTGTTTGAATGTCCCCTGAAGAGACTAGATGAAAGAGACTAATAGCCCTTTAATTGCTAAAACATGATTTTCCAAAACAAAAAACAAAACAGAACTTCCCAATATGACTTTTAAGCTTTGGAAAGGGAAATACTCTGTAGAGATTGTAGTTCATAAGCACTATTTTCCTTTAATGGCAAAGAATTTAGTAACTGCATTAAATTAACAAGCAACATCAGTCTTCGTAGAAAAGTTTCTATGAAATAATGTCATTCCATTACTAGACTGAGGGTGAGCCATAAAACAGACATTAAAAATTCAGGATTTAAAAGAAAACCCAGCAGTAGGATATTCATCATCTCTGTGTGGTAGAACCACTCATAATTCCCCTTACTTTTGATGTTCTTAATGTATCTTTTACATTTCCTAATAAACAAGATTACATCTGAAGTTGGGTGAAGAGAATACAAATGTCACCTGAAGGACAATCAAGGACGTGGCGGGGGCTGAAAAGATTGCTCAGTGGGTAAACATTTTTCTCCCAGAAAACCTAGGTTTGGTTATCAACAACCATGGGGCTCACACAGCACCTAGAACTCCAGTACCATGGGATCCAATGGCTTCCCTGACCTCAATGGGCATAAGGCACAAAAATGGTTTATGTATGCGTGTGTGTGTGTGTGTGTGTGTGTGTGTGTGTGTGGAGAGAGAGAGAGAGAGAGAGAGAGAGAGAGAGAGAGAAGAGAGAGAGAGATATTTTTTTCAGGGAACTCATACCTACAGAGTGAGGGGCATAGAGGAGTATTTACTCAGTATTGTACACTGCAAATAATACAGTTATCAACTCTTAGTGTTACAGCCCACAATGCTTTGCTGCTTTGTACAGAAGCATCGAGCTGGCTGCTTCTAAGACTGGAACCATTCCCCAAATAAGCTAACTAGTGGGAAATAAGAAGAGAATATAATCATATGAGGGAGTATTTCATCAGTGTAGACAGATGTAAGAATAGGAACTCTTGGTCAAAATCCATTTACTTAGTATAGAAAGTTTTAGATTTTTTTATGACATTTTCAAGTATAATTTCCTTCTGTGAATTTTTCTTTCCCCCCTACCCTACTCCCTCTTGTACTTGCCTATGTCAGGTAGCCTCATACTCACCTGAGTTCCTGAACACCTGTTTTCCCTGAATCATTGACTGCTCCCTTCTGGTTACATGACCTATATCCCCACACATACCCACATATACACAAGTGTGAAAACATTTCCAGGCAGGATCTACATAAAACAAAGAATGTGCGGTATTTCTCTGAGCCTGGGTTACCTTGCTAAATACAATATTTTACAAATTTATCCATTTCCCCACAAATAACATAATTCCATTTTTCTTTACATTTAAATGAAATACCACTGTGCATATGTACCATATTAACACGATCCACTTCTGTGGTGATGGACACCTAGCTAGGTTGGTTCCACTGCCTTGCTATTATGAACCGAGCAGCAGTAAGCTTGGAAGGACAAGCATCTGTGAGGTAGAATGCATATAGCACTTCAGGTATTTAAACAGAGGTTGTGGAGCTGGGTCATAATAGCTTTTCTTTACTCTCCACACTGATCCCATGTCTCACAGTCCCATCACAATTCATAGGGTCACCCCCTCCCCAATACTAGCTAGCATCTCTTACTCTCTGTTTCTTGGTGGAGGCCATGCTGACTGAGGTAAGATGGATTCTCAGAGTTATAATTTGGATTTGTTGACAGCTAAGGATATTGAACACTTTTTAAAAATATTTATTAGCCATTTATGTTTCTTCTCTGGAGAAGTCATTCACCAATGACTGATAGTTCAGTTCTTTTGATGTTTAACTTTTTTTTATATATTCTAGATATTAACACCTTGTCTGGCAAAGATCTTCTCCCACTCTGTAAGCTGTCAACAGAGCAGACTGCCTACATATATTTTTAATGTGCTAATCACCTTATGCTTCTCTATATTCTTAAGTTTATGATCCGTCTTTGACACAAATGCCATTACATTGTTAGCAAAGAAAAATGGAAACTTCTCTCAAATTTGCATTAGACCTGAGAAGAAACATTTGACCATGTAAGAAGTCAAAACCTTCGATGTTAATCCAATGTTTGTTTGTTTGTTTTCCTGAACCACAGCTAAGGATAAACACCTCAAACAATAAAACCTAAAGCTAAGACTTAGCCAAAAGTTTCACACAATGCTACAACAAGACTAGTTCATTCTGCCCTTTCCTAAAGGATCAGCATTAAAGCCATGACAAAGGAGCCTGGTGCAGCTCTCAGCCAAGACATAAGAAAACTAACTTTAATGGGCATGGTTCCCTGGTATGCCTTTCTCCAAACTCAAAGCACTTGCCTGATAATACTAATGTATGTGCACATTAGTAATAAAGTATACTATTACTTTTAAAGCACATGACCCTCCCCTGAACCAGGCACAGCTCCTGTCACTGTTAACTCTTCCCCCATGCCACCTCTGTACAAAGATGAAAACTCCAACTTAAAATAGTGTGTCTTCTCCAAGTTCCATAGGTAGCAGATAACACTGAGAGGCAAATCGTGGCCTATAGAATTAAATTATGGACTGTAGTAAACCACTTTCAACAAATCAGAAGCACTGGAATGTTTATGCAAATACATCAAACATGCCAAAAATTTCAGAAAGCAAGGGAGAAGCAGCAAAAGTTAAAGCAAGCCATTATTCAGGAGAATCCAGTGAAATATAGAGCTGAACATTTTGTCTAATTGTTATATATTAATATCAGTATGTATTAAGAAAGTATAAACAACTCCTATTTATACAGGGGCAATAGGGTTCCCTTTTGAGATTCTTAATGTCATTAATAAAAGAATTTAAAAAGGACTCAAATGGAGACATAAGGACAATTTTATTAACGTTAAGGAGGAAAAAACCACAGGGAAGGCAAACTGTAAAACCTCAGCTGCTGCCAGAGAAAGAGAATGGAGGAAAGAAGGGGGAACGTAGAGGTTAACATTTAAGCTGACATAGAGGTCAGACACAATGCTTTTGTCCAGGGAAGCATTAGAGAATGGGTAAGGAAGCTGGCTTACTCCTTTACTGAACAGTTGAGAAAAGCCAGCAGATCTAAGACCCCACATGGCTGTAGTCCTTAAGCTTCTCTACTAGGGGTGGGGTTTCTGGGGTGGAATAGTACAGTATCTCATTAAAGAATGAATTATTCTGCTATCTCTTTAGCATGACTTAACATGAGCCCACCTTCCCAAGAGTGATTCCTTAGCCAAAGTGACTGAACCAGCTTAACTGTAATGTTGGGACTATATTCAGGCCTAGGGTTGTATTCCCTTGACCAGGAGTTTTTCTATTCTAGCCTGATGTGTAGCTTAGAGCAATGCCAAATACAGGTGTCAAGCATTGTAAGGCTATTTTCAAAACTAGTAAGAGCTACATAGTGAGTTCCAGGTCTCTCTAAGCCCCAGAGTATACAAGTATGACCAAAATCTATCTGAAATATATACAAAACATTAAAGACTGGAAATCACAGAAATAAGGTGAAGGAGTAGCATGTGTGGACATCTGTACACTATGGCACAAAGGAAAAATAAGAGTATCTAAATCATGGCCAGCTACTATTTCTAATGAAGCATAACACGGGGACAGAAAGAGATTGTAAGGATCAGCCCAAAGAAGGAAAAAAACCCAGGAGGTGCGGGTAAGGTCACATAGACAACTAAAATCAAACCCAGACCAAAACAATGATACTAACCCAATCCCAGAAATAGTTAAGAGGTCTCACTTAACCTTGTGATTGAGAGACAGATGTTGATAGACACTTAAGTTTCCACCAACCACACAAAACAGGTCAAGTCACCTCTTTTCACACTAGGCCTTCACTCATTTCTGACATTTTCTTACCTATCACAATACAAACCCAAATGAATACAAATTCTATCCTGCCTGCAGAAGCCAGGGGAACAGTTCAAATGAGAATAGAATAGATACAAGAAACTAATTCAGATATGGTCTAACAAGGAAGAGGATAACAAAGTCAATTAAATCTAAATTTTAGAAAGCAAAAAATGATTTTTTTCAAAGAGTACTAGATGTTGGGCACACATTTCAAGTCAAAGTAAAAAAAAAAGAAAAGGAGGAAGAGGAAGAGGAAGAGGAGGAAGAGAAAAAGGGGAGGAAGAGGAGGAAGAGGAGAAAGAGGAAGAAGAAGAGGAAGAGGAGGAGGAATCATCAACAAAAGGATAATATACAAACATGCAAAATTCTCAATATCCAAAGGAAAAGGGATCAGAGGGAAGCAGAATTACAGATGGCTGTGTGGGTCTGGGCTATGGTTTCAATCCAGCCATTCCTTTTCCATTTGCTCACTGACATATCCAGAGACCACTTGTTCCTTCAGCCCCACAAGCCTTGTGTGTGAGTGCCATATTCTACCCATGCTGCCTATTTCTCTGAGTTTCTGTGACAGAGCTTTTGACACTGCTGCAGCTCACAGGCCATAAACTGATGGCAACAGGTATTTTCTACCTTGAAAGGTCATTACCTTACTTATTACATTCTTTCATTTAATGTCTATGACACTTATTAACCCTATATTGGCCAGTAAGAAATCAGGGGTTTCAGCGGTTAAATGAGGTGCACCATTGCACAGTAAGGGATGGAGGCTGAATCCAAACCCAAGTCTACAATTGTGATCCAGTCTGGGACCCAGGTTCCTCACTCTGCCTTCAATATGACAAGGACCAGACAGACAGACGGGATGAAGAACCTGATATAAAGCATGACCATAACTCAGCTTCTGTGCCTCATACATCGCATTACTTGGGAAACTATGCATAAAGTGATAATAGTTTACTCCAATTAAAATATATAAAGATCACTAAATTATTATTACTATTATTATCATTATTGTCAATATCATTATTATTGGAGGTTGGAAATTGCCGGACAAGTGAAATTGTGAGACGAGACAAAATCTCGTTAAGGTTGAGTGGACTCAGAAACCCGGGTGTCCTCGTGCCTGAGGACTGTGGGTATTTCATCTATTTCCAACCAGGATCCTGCCCTGGAACACATGACCCATGACACCCCATGGAGAGGAGCACAACAACCCCTCACATAGGGGCAGGGCCTGAAGCCCCTCCACATGCAGATGGAGTATCCCTAACATCTCAGACCATGCTAATAGAAAGCATCTGCTCTTAGACCCCAACCCACCCCCAAGACTCTGCTCACAAGGAATAAAGCACGAATTATGTCATCAAAGACCTTCTGAGAGTCTGCCATATACAGCTCTAACACTTTGGGGAAGAGACATTCTCTCCAGAAGCCTTCGTAGCTGGAAGCTGTTTGAGTCTACCACCTCTCTGTAAGCCCCAACTTTGGCTCCTAACCCATGCTGCTCCAGAGGCCTTGGAAGGTCTACTCCCCCTCCAATTCAGAGAGCCCAACTCTTCCGATGCTCAAACCAGGTCAGACTGTGGCAGATCTCTGCAGACAGCGTCTGGTACGCAGACCAGCAGGAGATAGCCTGGTCAGTAAAGTGAGGGAACTGCAAATATGAGGTCCAAAAACAACATAAAAAAGTCAGATATGATGATGCCCACTTATAATCCCAGGGCTAGGAAAGGGAAGATGAGCAGATCCTAGCCAGCCTGATGAGTCCCAGTGTAGTAATAGATCCTGACTTAAAACAGGGTGACCAGTTCTCCAGGAACTGCAGGCATGTGTACACACATGCAAGCACAGACAGAACAACAACCAGTTATGCTCGCCTTTGGAGTAGACTAAGCATCTGTGAAGCTGCACCAATGTGGACAGTTTGGGGACCATTCAAGGACTGCTTCCCACACAAACAGAATGCAGTGGTGCTCTACACTAGCTGCTACCCACAGGAAAATGTCATGTTAGAAACCATGTGAACTTCTGAAGCAATGTACGCTATGAGAGAACTGGGTCCTACAGCGCCCTAGAGCGAGCATCCTGGAGTGAGCAACCTAGAGCACCCTGCGGCACGCTGGACCATCCTGGACACATTTTATGGTCCCTGTGTTTGACTTCAGTGATCTCAGCCCTTTCATCCTAAACTGAAAAAGAAAAGTGACAGAAAGAAAAATAGAAGAAATCGAGGCAAGAAACATTTGAGAGTTGAATAAATCAAACACAGAGCTCCAAAGGAATTTAAAAAAAACTTCTCAAATATGACAACTGTTCAGAAGATTTGCTCAGAGGAAGTGGCAGGTCTGTGACATTCTGTACAGTGTATAAAACTGAAAGATGATGTATTCAAGAAAATAGTCAATCCCTACAGAAGGTGTGTGGGTGGACACATACTCAGAAATCAGAGCCCTTCTTGGGCACTCAGAAAGGGAATCTACAGAACACACCTAACGATGCTAACAAAAAAACCCAACCTATTTCTCTACCAGAATCCTGGGGCAGGAGAAGATGGAAGGTGAATACGGTCTTCTCGGGCTCTCAGGGAAAACAGGCACTGGTGAGCTCTTCATAAATAGTCTACACAGTGTTAGGTACAGTGTTAACCTAGCACTCAGGAGACTGGAACTAGTGGAGCCTGGGCTGCATAGGGAGAGACTCTTCAAACAAACAATATTTTGGGGCAAGGAGACATACAGTAGCTAGGGAAGTGCTAGACTAAGAAAGTGTGATGGAAACCGAAGAAGACTGTGTTTGGGAAATAAAATGTGAATCAAGTGCAATGTTTCTAAACTGTATGAAATTTCTGCATTGTAACATTAAAACAGATGTAATAAGAAAACCTTTCAATCACATTAGACAATGTGATTACATGCCTTTGGTAAGACTGTCAGCCACTATAATATCAGCAATTTGGCTACATGGAAGCTTCTATTACCCCTGTCTGAGGTAATAGAGCAAGAAGAATACAGGACTATGGGCAAAGCATAAAGTATTCTTGGTCTGCACAATATCAAGTGTGAGGGAAAGTGGCATGAGGAATGAACGGAACATCATGAATAGTGTAACTGGTAACTATGACTGGGACCTGAAGCCAAGCAAAACAGGTAAGTGCAGAAGTTGAGTGCATGAAAGAAAGGAGGGTAGAACCATGAACCTGGGTAATGACAATCACTCCTTTAATGGGGGAGAGGGAAGGGAAAGGAGAAGAGGCAAAAATGACTTCAAAACTGACATCAGTCATCAAGTGGAATTCTTGTTAGCAGCATCTTTTGTCTACATCAAGGTACATTTCTCCAGGTCATCCTGTTTAAAAGTCTAAGTTAATCACATGACTATTAGAAAGTGCCTAACAGAAAAGACTGAAAAATCAGCAGAATGAAAGATTCACAGTCAAATTAGGCAAGACAAAGAGTTACTTTCTCAGTAATATGAGAGGTCCTAGGCAATCAGAGAAAACCAGGAGATACTTTGCAACCAACAACAATAACTGAGGTATTTGGAAGTAAAAACGCAAGAAGTCCACGAAACACAAGACAGTAGCTAAGTATTTCCCTATGATAAGCAAAGTCCTTCCTGCACCCCTTCTCACATTTTGCAATAACCTTAGACAAAGAATCAGTTATCAGAGAACTGAGTTCTATGCAGAGGAACTGTTGGCCACAACTGTCCACCAACAAGTGAAAGGGGGCTTAGAGAGGACAGATCCATTCTTGAATGCCCAGAGTGAGTCAGATGGAGATTACAGGATGCAAATATCATTCATCTTATAAATTCCCCAATACTCATCCAGGATAGTGCTCAGTTAACACGACCGGAACTCCCCAATTCTGTGTTCTGCTAAGAGAGAACTAAGTAGAGAGTGGACAACAACAGAACATACACGTGAGACCAGCCGTATGGAGACATTTTCACTCCAAATCCTGCAGCTCGAGCACTGTAGGCCAGCAAGAGACCAGCGCCATCTAGAGGCACAGGACAGTGAGCTGCTTCATCGCTGGCCAGGGTACAAAATTTCTCAACAAAAAGTATTCCCTGTTACTTATTTTCATTTTCAAAAGATTACTACCTAGCAATATCGTATTTATAATACCTTTTAAATTAAAGCCAGATGTAAGTGACACCAGGGTCACATTAACTTAGTAAAATGCCAGTTGATTTTTCATTTCCACATTTTTACCCTCAATGGGTAATTTCTGAAACAGACAGTGTTTCAGGAGATGACCCCAAGGAAAAAGGAAGACAGACCAAATAAACCACTGATTAGTTCTGCAGTTGGAAGTCACCAGCTCCTTACACAGCCAATGATAATCCAAGAAGCTAAGTCAAGAAGGCTTAGAAATAACGAGACAAAACCCAATTCAGGTAGAAAAGCAGAAAGAGGGGTTCGGGATCCACACAGTAGCACGCTCCTGCCGTCATAGCCAAGGAGTGCTGAAGCAGAAGATTCAACTGAGCCAGACAGGCGGACACTTGCTTGGGAACAGCAGCAAAACAGTGTCTTAAATGAAAAACAAAACAACAACAAACAACAACAAACCCAAAGAACTTTAAGGTTGACTACTGTGGTTGGTTCCCTAAAGTCTTGTCAGTGAAGCGCAGGTACCCAGTCTGTGGCCACTCCTGCAAAGTAGCAAAGGAAGCCCTGTAGTTAAGCTGTGTTCTTAGAGATGGTGAGAGCTCTCTGTCCTCTATGCTTCCCATCTACCATGAAGTGAGCATCCTGCTGCACTACAAGCCCCCACCATAACGGACTGTGTCATCATAGCCCACATTCAACAGGGCCAAGTGACTACAGATTAAGTTTTCTTCAAACACTGATATACTTTAGAAATTTGTTATGATAATAAAAAGCTGGCTACTACCTAAATTAATTGTGATAAATGTATCATGCTGATGTATTATTTTTAATAGTGGAAAAGCTGGTGTTGAGGATCTCAAAATCTCTCTACCTTGTTAATTACTTGATTAATTTAGAACTACATCAACACACACACACACACACACACAGACACACACACACACACACTGAGTTAAGAAGCACATTTCAGAGTTGAAAGTTTAAACTGTTCTATCCAATTAACAAACTCTACACTTGAACACATTTCACTCCTTAGAATATCTATTCCCACCCCTCAATCTTCACTTCAATAACAAAAACAAACAAACAAACAAACAAACCTGGTCTTTCCCTCTTCCTGGAGAGCAGAAGCCATCCAATAGGCTTCCAGTGTCTAGTCCTACACAACCCATTCTGTCCCTGATGCAGCCGGGCTTCAGTACTTCACTTGTACTTGACTCCACAGAAGGCAACCTTCCTTTAAAGCACACCCCTCTCTGGCAAGCTCTAGAGCAACCCCCTCCCCTGCCTCCTAGATACACTTATCCCATCACCATGTCCTTAAAGTTCTTTCTTGAAGCTCATGGCCTCACTGCTGTGCCCACCATCCGTCTTCTGGAGCTTCAATCTCAATGAACACATTTAATTCTTCCCTCTAAACAAATGAAACTTGGCTGTTAGGCCAGATCGAGCTGCCATGTCTCCAGTGAAGGGGCTCACTCCTTTGCTGCCTTCCACAGCTTCCCTTTCCTCCGGCTGCTGGTGTGCACTTGGAATCCAGCATCTGCGTACCATGCTCTAGATGGTACCTCTTAACCCTAGCTTTCAACTAGAAAGTTTCAATGCCACAGGTTCTTAGAAACTTTGTCTTAAAAGCATTACCCCTGGGGTTGGGGATTTAGCTCAGTGGTAGAGCGCTTGCCTAGGAAGCGCAAGGCCCTGGGTTCGGTCCCCAGCTCCGAAAAAAAGAAAAAAAAAAAAAAAAGCATTACCCCCAAAAAGCTGTGCTGGGACCCAAGAATACACCTGCATACAGGGTGTCTTCATGTACAAATTCTCCAACTAAACATAGCCCAGGCTCAATTCTTTTTCCTGTTCCCACCAGAAAACATAATTCTCCCGTAATCCTTAACTCTGAAAACAAACCAAGAAAACAATGCCAGGGCTCTTACTTTCCCTCCCTCCCCACTGAATGAAATCCACTCTACTCTATCTCCTACGAGTGCCTTGGAACCCACCACCTTGCCATCCCCTTGGCCAGGCCTGCACTCGACCAGTCACTTGCGACGTAACCATTTCCTAATATGTCTTCTCAGCGCCGATCAACATGGTAGTGCTGTGCTCAGCTTACTACTCCACAGTGTCAAACTGACTGCATCATTCTCATTCTTCGAAATTCTTAAAGAGCTCTACATTTTGTTTGTAACCAGAAATTCAGATGTCCAGAAAGTTATACAGGAAGCCCTTCGTGAAGCTGCGCATGGCTCCCTCTTTACCCTCATTACCTAGCAACTCTCCATGTGCCAGGCACATATAATACATGCTCTAGAGATGTGTCACAACTGTCATATTTTAATGCTGCTAAATATGTTACTCTTAATACCTGAAAAACAAGACATTTCTTTTCTGCAGCCATAATATTTTCTTTACTATTCTTCAAAATACCTTTATTTCTTCCTATAAGAAGTGATTTCTCATTTCTATGAGCTGATCAACTCTGTCACCATGCTAACTGCAGAGTGGACAGCCTATAGCTGTTTATTATTCACAGGGCTTTGAACAAGGAATAGTGCTTGTCAAGATCTTAGTTTAGATCAACCCTTCTTAGTATTAGGTCCGAAGAACATCTGCCATCTACATACACACCAAAAAGAAAACGTGTGTGTGTGTGTGTGTGTGTGTGTGTGTGTGTGTGTGTGTGTGTGTGTGTGTGTGTGCGTGCGTGTGTGTGTGTGTGTGTGTGTGTGTGGTTGGATAAATGGATGACCTCTAAGAACCAGGACAGGACAGTCATATAGAGAATAACAGATACAGCTTCATCCATTAATCCTTGGCAGAAAAGTAAATAGGTAAGAATCCCCTCAAAACAGAATCACATGCACCTCCTGCACCACAGGAGCTCCCAGACCTTCACATCCCATGAATGTAGCAAGCAAATTCAATTATATTATTCAAACCTAACTAAAGCATTTCAGCAAATATTAAGTATTCAAATCACTTTGGAGAAAGGATTGGGATATCTTATATTAAAGAGATAGAAGACTCATCTAAGTGGATTTGAGCTGCTAATTTCCACAGTTTTTAATTTCTTTAAACAACTGGGATCCTGGGATCGTCTGCTTCTCACTGGGGAGGACTTGTGTTTGAAAGGCCAGTTAAACAGTGCTCTGTCCTTCGGTGTCTGTGGGAAGTCCACTCTTGCTTCAGTTAATTGATATCGAACCTGCTTTGTCTTTCCTTGGATTTTCTGTAATGCACCACATGCCAATTAATCAAATTACAGAGATCAGCACAGGGGAGGGAATTCACTGAAACTGTGTACTGCAAAAAAAGAGACTTCCTTCTTTCCCTGCTGCTATCTTATTTTCCTCGCTCTGTAATGAGACTTTGTGGCAGTGGAGTAAGGGGAAGAGATCTGAAATAGGCAGAATATTAAGATACTGCGGCTGAAAAACAGTGACTGCCAGACAGCTGAAGCAAACGCTGCTTGCTTGTCAGGGCGCTGTTCCAGATGAGGTACCCGCCTTCCACTGGACACACTCTTCTGGGGTCAGTCTAAGCTTCTTCAGAGACTAGCCTTCATTGAAAATGGCATTAATTTCCAAACCAAAATGATCTGCCCAAATCTCCCACCATGTACAATACATAACTCAATTTGAATAATCAGAGACACCTGGCTAAGTAACCCAAAGATATGTTCCTGACACATCAGCATCAACAAAAATTCTCAGGGAGGCAGGATCACCAAACATTGCTCCATGGCGTTTCCTTGTCTTGGGCTGAAGCTGTCCTCCACAAGTGGTCAGTGAAGCACCACCAGGAGTTCCTGAACCCCAAGACTATCTATTTTAGAATAACAAAAGCATCAGAAATAAGAAGAACCAGATACCTAAGAAACACTGACAATATTCAGGCATCTCTGTGTGTGATCAGCACAGAAAAAGCAAACAATTATTTTTAAGGTAAGGGCAAGGATAAGGGGAGCGACCATGTGTTAAGTGCCTTCCAACCATCATCGGCTAGCCTTCCAGACACTATCTCCTCCTCTGGATATATCCTCATCTGAAGGAAACTGAAGTTTAGAGCAGTTAATCAAATGAGCAAAGCTCATCCGTGAGCTGAAGAGCTGGGATCTGACATCATTGGGATCAGCACAAAAGCTGGTACTTTTTCTAAAATAAAATCACCAACGGGGCTGAGGACAAAGTGTTTGCCTTGCAAGCATGAGACCAAGAGGTCTGCTCCCAGAACCCAAGGAAAATGTCAGGTGTGATGACATAAGCTTGTAATCCCAATATGGGCGGTATGGAGAAAGGACTTGCTGGCTGGTGAGTCTAGCCAAACAGTGATCCTGTCTCAAAAAACAAGGTGAAGCAAACCGATGGTCAGACTCTATTGCTACAGACAACACCTACACAGCTCACTAACGTTGGAAAATTTGATATAGTGTTTACCTAGAGCACTTACCCCTACTGAATAGCATCCATGGTACTAGAAGATATTCTGCATGTTACCAAAGAAGAAAGGTCAAATAACCCAGGCTCAAACCTGTGGAGACCATGGAGCTGTGGGGCCCTGGGGCCATGCAGAGCAGGCTTAGAGCAAGAGTGGAGTCTAGGCATGTCCAAACCCTGGAAAGCTAATCCAGAGATGGACAGAAGTAGGACCACATCTCCTGCCCCCACCAGGCAGGACTGTTCCCCTACATTTGCCAACCTGAGGGGAATCACATAGCCTAGTAGCTAGGCTGACCTTCCTCTCCCCTTATAAGGTCATGTCCTGCAATTTCTGGAATACCTCCTCATGCACAGGAGTTATCCCTACAACCCTGGCCCCAGCCAAGGATGTACACTCTCCCCCCAAAGATCCCTACTCACCTCCAAGGGTTAAATAGCCTTTGTCTCCCACATTGAAGGAAGCCTGTCTCCCAAGAGTGTTCTTGTCACATTCGCTCACTACCTGAGATCCCTCAAACCCACAGCCATTCCTGCCCTGCTCCCCTGTTCAGGACCCATCAGCTGTAATCACTGGCCTACCATGCTGCTCTGGGTGGGAACATGGATCCTGAATGATGTGGATCCTTAGTTCTACAATGAAGACAGGACTATAAGACGCACTAGTGCAATACTGGCACAAAGCTTGTGAGAGTAAACCACCAGTATGGCCCACTGAATGCAATAGTACCTATCTGTTATTGAGCTCCAGTGGCCAAGAGCATGAGACTTGATAGGCCAGAGAAACAGAGGAAAACAAAATGTACTGCTAAGGGAATGTAGCAAGAAGATGACTCCTAACAACATTATTCTATAAACATAGGTCAGTGTCTTGTTCAGCCAGCCTCGGAGAAACCTCCTTCTACAATAGATGAGAATAATGCAGAGATCCACACTGAGCAAGGTGAAGAAAACCCTTGGAACACTCAGTCCTAAATAGGATGTCTCCAGGAAATCTCTCCCCTCAGGGCTCAGGGACATATACAGAAGAAGTGATGGAAAGACTGTAAAAGCCAGAGGGATGGAAGACAGCAAGGAAAGAAGTCAATCTAAGCACAGGAAGATTGACACATATATGAAATCACAGAGACTGTGGCAGCCTGCACAGGGCCTGCACAGGTCTGGGCCAGACAGAGTCCTGGCACTGAGAGAGGAAGTGGATCCCTGGCCCCATTCTTAAGCCAGAAGTTATTTTTGATAACCACTTGCAAGGGAAAACTTGGTTTCCTACAACAGTGTCACTGGGTATACAAGCTACCCGTAAGGGAAGGTCCTGTGCACAGCAGTGTGCAGCCACCACAGAAGTAACTCAATGGCATTTTGGGAGGTTCTTTGGCTCAAACGCTTTGTCATGGTGTTTTGTTTGTTTTGTTTCATTTTAAATCTTATGGGTCGTTTCACACTGGTGGTAGTTTCTGGTTTTGTGCTTTTATGGGATATTTCTGTGAATGAATATGTGTGTCTCTAGAGATTCTTGTGCTTTTTCTTTGGCTCTTTTTCTTCTGTTTGCTTTTCCTCAATCTGGTCTATTTTTATTTTATCTTATTTATATTTTTTGATCTATATTTGGGTGGATTTGGGTGGGTGGGGAAGTGGCAAAGACCTGAGAGAAGTTGGGAGGGGGGAAATATGGTCAGACCAGATTATGTGAAAAAAAAAACTATTTTCAATAAAACAAAAAGTATACAAATAAAACAAAACAGAAAAGGACTAGGGGAAGGGATCCTGAAGAATGACAGCAGAGCTCCTATGGGTTCTGTTGCTCTAGAGAACACCAGTCCTAACCATTACTAACACAGACCAATCCCTAGACTTTGGGATACATTTGGAAAGCTGGAATCCCGGCAGTTCTTCTGAGAGAACTAGCAGCAGATCATTGATGATGACCTGTGTTGGCTCCAAGTTCCACACACCAATGGAGCCGTTCAATAATAAGTCAGCATCAGTACAGATGATTCGTTGTGGATGAATTTGGGGGAGACTGCTTGATAATCCTGTAGTGTATATGAACATATGACAATATCAACATCTATCTGATTTTAAAATGATATTTTGGACACCAGAGTTTAAATAATCACTTGTAGCACTGCTGTCAAAGCAGACAGATGTATATTCCACACAGAAAAAACCCAATGATGTGAAACAATACATCCCGAAAGGGGAAGAGTCAAGGCAACTGACTCAGTGGGTTTTGACCTTACCTAGAGTCAATAACCTTAAAAAATTGAAAATTTAGAAGCATCAGCCAGGAGAATATAAACCCATTTTAGACTAAGATCCACCTTCTCCCTGGGAATCCGTACGGTAAGAATGTTATACTTTATATTTAAGCCTGGCGCACAAATCCTAAACAACACAAACAGCAGATTATTTAAATCCGAACACTTAACAACAGGGCTCCAAGGATCAATGTGTACTGGTCCTGCTTAACTCTCCATGCAGTGGCGTAAGTGATACCACTGTAGCCAGTCTGACAGGGAAAGCCACCAACCTTCCACCTACCAACCTCTCAAGCTAAGTATGTGAAATGATGCCAGTCTGCCCCTGCTAACAGCATCCAGGTACAAGAACCACACAGAGGGATGAGGTCTCCAGCAGAGGGTGAAGTCTACTGTGCAAGAGAGAAAGAACATTGTAGACGGACTTCTGCAACGTTCATACATCATTTGAGCTAGTAGAAAAGACTTGTACTTCCGTGGTTTCAGTAAAACCTAAGGAGACCTCCTGGCCTTCTGCAGCAGCACAATGTAAACAACAGCCATTTCCTCAAGAACTAGGAAGACTAAGATTAAAGGACACTCAACCGTTTCTTTTGATGCCCAGGAACACAGATGCTCACCACTCAGTACGTCTTCTGGCTTGCTGCCATTCTACTTACTAAGGAGTGGTATTGAGGAAGCCTACACACTAATTCCACCCAGAAACTTTAAATTAGTGTTCACAACAAATTTGTTTTGTTTCTCTAGGTGTGACTTTTCCATATCAACCCATTTATCGGATGAATAACAGCCTGTCTCCCGACATGTGTCTAAATGTTATGGAAAGGGAGCACACCCACTTCGCTAGTTACTGCTTTACTGTTCCTCCGTCATCAGTAATCCTTCTTTGTCTGCTCTGTGAGAGCCCGGTGGGCCCTTGAAACATTGTCTTTCTGCCAGTTGACACAGAGTGAAGTGGTCAGTAGAAACTGCTAGAGAGACTTCACAAAGAACAGATCTTTTTCTAAAATTACTATTCCTTATATCCCGACCACAGTTTCTCCTTCCTCCTCTCCTTCTAGTTCCTGCCTCCACCTCCCCTCTGCCAGTCCTACATCCACTCCTCTATTTCTCTTCAGAAAAGGGCAGGCCTCCCATGAATACCAACTAAACATGGCATATCAAGTTTCAGTATATCTTTCTATGAGGCAACCCACTATGAGGAAAAGAGCCCCAAAAGTAGGCAAAAGAGTTAGAGACGCCTTTTCCCACTGCTAGTAGTCCCAGAGGAAGACCAAGCTACACAACTGCAATACTTGTGTAGACAGCAGCTCGCTGGCTGTCAGTTCAGTCTCCCTGGGCCGCTATGAGGCCAGCTTAGCTGACTCTGCAGGTTTCTGTGGAAGTCTCCTGGCACCTTCCTCCAGGCACTCTCTTCGTTTGCATAACAGTTCTTTTTGCAGGCAAAGCTCCCAAGACAGCCATTGCTAAAAGGGATATTTTCTTGAAATCCTTAATTGTATCCCTTCCCTGATGAATCTGTTACATGATTTGTGGTGATTTCTTCCTCATGGTTGGGCTCTTCTACCCTTGCTCCTCTGGAAGGAGAGCAATAGCTCTCAGAATGTCTGGCTAGAGAAGCAGACAAGGGAGCCACCGTGTATCTAAATGTGGCTATTTTACAGTTCAATTAAGCAGTGGGGAGTGAAAGAGACACCCAGAAGCTGCAGGTACTAACAGCCTCTCTGTTCAGGATTCTAGTCGGCAGAAGGGTCACAAAGAAGACAGCCTGACACACTCAAGAAACCTACTAATCTGGATGGACACCAGGGATGAACAGGGATTTTTCCCGATAGTAGGTTGCACAGTGCAACAGGGAGCACCATATAAAAAAGGCTGCATGAGTCACAGACTGAGGGGCTACAAAGTCTATCTTGCTGCAATCAAAAGTGCATTATCTGAAAAAGCCCTAAGAAAAGAAAAAACTGGTCAAATCAAATATGGCTCTAAATCCCGCTGTCTCTTCCAATAAAGGGGCACTGCCCAAATCTCGTGAGCTCTAGCTTCCTGCGACCAGCAATTTCACTTTCAGAGAAAACTCTTAAGTATACATCTGGGTAAACAGATGAAAAATTAAAGGCAAGCTGGTTCTAGTAAGTGTGCCTTTGACAAGAAGCCTGCCTAAAAGATTTTTAAAGAAGAGATTAGAGAAATGTGGTCACTGTGATCTATCAAGGCGAAATTAAAATGCCCTCAATAAAACTCCTCCACATGAGGCTATTAAGGAAACCCAATAACCACACAGTAGAGAATAAATAACCATTATTCACTGAAAGACAGAAAAGTGATTTGGGGCTGAAAGCAGAAATAAAGAGAGTACCTTTGTCTCACAGCAAGTGCTGCAGTGGGGAAGCTCAGAGAGAGAAGCCCAATAGGAGGGTTCTAATGAGCCATCTGGAATGAAGCAACAGTTACCAAGGGAGGAAAAGGAAAACCGTCCAGTAATGATTGGCAGTGACTTCCTACAAGGAGCCGGAGAGCTGCTTGTATAAAGGATATGCACTCCAGTAGGCTTCAGTGAATGGTACTCACTCCACGTGAAAGCATGACAGCCAAGGGGGGTACAGCCAAAGAAAGAAGACCCTCTACCCCGACCTATAGAAATGGTCGATGACCATGATCACCTTTTAAAAGGTGGTGAGTGGTACATGAACTCAACACGGACATATTGGTGAATTGTCACTTTATAAATGTGTTCTGGTAAAATTTACATCAAAGCTTTCTTAGTATACCTTCACATATCTCTTCTATGCAAGAACTGCTTTGTTTTTACATCAAGATTCATGAGTTATACACTTACGTTAAAATATTTATTGCTTGCTCATAAATTGTATCTGCATCTATAAAGACCTAAATTTTTATACTTTACAAAAGAAGAAAAATTTCAAACACATTCTAAGGACTATGATAAACAAATCTTTATGAATAAATAAACAACACTTTATTTGTTAGGTACAGGCATGGATTTAAAATACTATTTCTAACACTTCATAAAAGAAAGTAACCCAACCATCGAGCCAGTATCAAAGGCAATTAATTTTATAAAACTTGCTACACTGTTATTCTGGTTTCAGTATCCTGTAAGATCAATAATACCTTGCACTAACCAGAAAGATGAGAAATAAAACACATGCACACATTATTGGACACAGTAAGTTGAAATTGTGCACATTAGTTTTTTAAACTACTTTAGTCTCATCACAAGGGATAACACTTGGAAGTGACGACTGCATGTGTGCATGCATGGACACAGGTACGCCTCTGAGGACGCAGGGGATGCAGACAAACAGGAGATGCAGACTGGGCAGCCTGAGGTGACACACAGACTATAGGATGTCAGTCTCCTCCTCAGCTCCACAGCTGGTCACCACAGACCATCAGTGCAGGCCACCGATAACCCTGGCTAGACAGAGCCCCTTCAAGCACACCCGGAAACAGGGTAGGTTTGAGCACTGCTCAATGTATGCATTTTTAATTAGTAATTTTAACCAAACTACATCGACATGGGATTTATATGACAGACTCTCCAGTGGGTCTAATATACGAAATGTGCCATTCTTTAAAAAAGAGTTTTAAATCTACAAAATAGTGGTTCCCACGTTAGTTGCTGTTGTTGATTGGGTTTTTTAATCTCTAAACCCTCCTAATATCCTAGGAATCATAATATTCTGCCCAATGTGTGAAGACTATAACACTTACCTATTCCATTCACCCCTCCTCCTAATTGGTTGTCACTGCCCTGATTCTTGCTTTGTGTTTAGTGTCCATGAGCTTTTTTCACACTTTCATCACATAGTTATTTAATTTGAAATTTGTATCTGTATACAATAAGGCAAAGAATATAAAAGTGTGTAACAGCATCAACTACTGGGCATATGAGGAATAGCTATAAAGCAAATACCAGTTTAGTAAGGCTCCAACTGTTGGAATCCTTTAAGACGACATCAGTATTAAAGCCTCACCACTGCGGAAGTATGGACCCAGTTTATTTAAAAAGTGGCCCGTTTTGTTTATGATTTCCCTCTTGTTGGAAATTTGAGTTTTTAAATATTAATGAAAAAAGGTCAAACAAAACATAAAATTGTTATTTTCAAAGAAAATAACCAAACTGCTCCACGGAGTGGTGGGAACTGTACTAGCTTCCAAAAGGCTAAAGGTCTTCTGATTTCACTCAGCATTGGCAATCACCAAGATTATTAACTGTACTGTTCTGCTTTTCTATTTACGCATTTCCTAATCAAGTGATCTTTGCTCATTGGTCAATCACATATGATATTCTTCTATTAAGAGTTCTTGATGATGCTAACCTTTGTTTTTTGAAGCATAGTAAACTTGAAAGTAAAACGTATCATGTTTAAAGAAGGAAAGCCCCTGTGCGTGTGCTTACCATGCACACTCACTTTATGAAAGGACACTAATTCTAGAAACTTTGGGAAGCCCTCACACCAAAGTCTGATAACACTGGTTCATTCTTCAGATGGAAAACAAGTTTTTTTGTTTAGTATTCTCTCATTTTGCTTTGCAACTTCTCAACGTACACCTGACTCCTTACAGAGTCTACTGGATAAGCATGCTCACGTTTTCAACTTTACACACATGGAGCTGTACTACTGACGCTTCTGTAGCTTTCTTTTATGTGCAGCTTCTCCTGTTCGTTACGCTTATAGAGTTGTGTTCATTTCTACAGGTCTAGGGTCCCGCACACAACCAATTTAATTCACTGTTATGATTCTTGGTAGAAACTGGGACTCTTCTAGTTTTCAACTAATTCTAATACTTTTACTTAAAAAAATTAGTATCTACTTCCTGGTGGATGAGACTCTCTCAAGAACATGACCATGAAAGTAGGAGCTCAGGGCAGGATTTTACACTTCCAGACTTACAGATCCATGGCCCCCAGTCACGTATACTGTGTGTGTGCACATTTCCATAAAGGAAACATTTCCCATTACTGAAATGTTTTAATATGGTCAACACCAATGTTGTTTTAATAAATACAAGAACCTCACCCAAACAAGCCTTCTCTCTGTCTCTCTTTAATCAAGTGTGTCCTTAAATGGCAACAACATAGGAGGCTTTGTCACAAGTTTCAATCACACACAACTTTCTGTCACAAGTTGTAATCAACTTTAACATTTTTTTTCCTGAAAGCATCTCACAGTTCAGCTATTACACTCTACCCAGGGAGGAATGACTGCCTAACTTTCTTCCACAGTTATTAAAGACTTTTGTCTCACAAAGGATTAAAGTCATCCAGGAATGAATTACGCATCCACTGAGAGACTGAGGAATTTTCCCATGGATAGATAACTGTCTCAGAACAATTAAGAGAGAATTATTATCTTCCCGCTTTTGTAACTCCATTCCTATTTGGTAGGTTTATAAATATAAGTGCAATTATTTCAAAATTCTGTATTTCACTAACTTTCTGCCAGTGTGAAATCATCTTTATAACCATAAACTGTATATCTTAGCATCTAGTGAGGCAAGCCCTTTATACTTAACACTGAAAGTTGAGTTTTATGGCCAATCATTCAAGTTTGCCAATACCAGGAGACAACTGTCAGATTGAAATCACCGTTGTGATGACACTGTTTGCTTACTTGTAAAATACAGTCATGTGGTAAATCCATCTTTCCTCCTTTAATCATATCCATAATGAACTCTAATCACCTTATCTATAACTATCTTAGGTAACTTATGCAGAATTTGTATATAGGATTGCACTGTTCTAACTGGTCCTGTGCATGCAATCTTTATGGGGTTACCTTTGCCATTTGGTTACTGCATATGAGAAGAAATGTAATGTTTCTACATTTTCCATAAACTCAAATTCCAAATAAGTCTGGATAGGCTATTAATTTTTGATGTTTATAATTTGATCATATGCGAAGATAATAGCTTTAGTTTTTGTTTTCCAGTGTTTCTACCTTCTTTTCTCTAAGATTTCTTTTTTTTTATTTTCTTTTATTATATGTTTGGATGGATCTGTGTATGGGTGGTGTGCATGCAAGTACAAATGCCGGAGGAAGCGAGAAGCATCAGATCTCCCTGGAGCTAGACTTAGTTATAGGGGGTTGTAAGCAGCCTGACATGGACCATAGGAACTCAACACAGATCCTCTGCAAGAACAGTACCCACTCTTCACCACTGAGCACCTCTCCAGGCGTCAGGCTTTCCTTCTCTCTGTTCTTGGTGGTACTGAGGACTGAGCCAGGCCTTGAGTCCTCTGTTTTAGTAGAAAAAGGGAAAGTTTCTACTTCACTAATGAGCAGAATCAGGGAAGCAGGTGACTCGGAATGGTGGATGATTTTGATAGAATCATGGATAATGATTCATCATTAGTCATGATGGATGCTGCAAGTGCCTGGCAGATATCATTTGCGAAGTTCAGGAAGTTCCTTTCTATTCTTAGTTTGCTAAACTTTTTACCATGTGTCATTAATGTCATTAAATGTATTTTTAATGCTATCAGATAATTAAATGTCAAATTATTTTCTACATCTTTGAGGTAGTCACATGCTTTGTTCTCTTTTTATGAGTTAATATGATAGAACACAATATCGTCAAACAATAATGGAATAGGACACAATATTTGATTAAATTTGTAAATATTTCATTTAATAAATATTTGCCTGTTCATTAAAACAGAAGGACTTATACCCAAGAAGGTGGAATTTCGAAAGTTTCCTTTTCATTTAACATGAATATATTAACAAGTATAACCTCTTAAAAGAAGCCCAATGAATGCCAAGTTTTCTGTTTTATGAAACAAACTGCATAAGTCTTTTACAGTTAGCTATGAACTTATGTGTCAAATCCCATGGAGAAGCTATCAAGTCCAGATCTGATATCTTTCATTGTGTGCCATTTATGCTCTTTAATGCGTCCTGCCTTTAGACAAGACTTGGTGGTTACCTCCCGTGAAAGCAGACGCCTATTATAGTAACTCTGCGCCAACGTCCTTCACTGCCTGCTCTCAATGCTGGCTGTGTTTTAGTTTTGTAGGAGATGAATCGCAAGAACCTGTAAACACAAAAAGGACGACTCTGCATGCACAGTATCCAACTGTAATTCAAAACCTACCCTCTTACACCCGCCTTAAAACGCCAAAGCCACTACCACAGTGAACAAAATCCCAAGCCCTATATTCTCCATACTGATGTTTCAATATGTATTTCTAAACTAAAGACTTTATAAAAAAAGTTTATATTCGCATCACAGTTTAAAAATAAAAGAAAAAAACACCTTATTTTCAAGTGTTTCATTAGTATTTAAATTTCCAACCCCCTTAAACACTGTCTTCCTTTTCCCCTAAAACTGCTTTCTCTTGTTAAGATCAGTTCATTCGAATCAGATGAACCACTTCTGTCCTCATTCCATTTCCTAAAATTTTGCTTTTCTCGCAATTTGATTGAACTAATTCATTCTATTGAGTAGTACTTCCTGAACAAAAACAAAGGGATAGCCTTAGATTTCTAATTGGTTATAAATGGACCATGGGTCTACTACACATAGAACCACATTCACAGAAGGCACAGGAAGTATTTAAGAGCATGTGAACCCCTCTACACTGTGTCCAAAACAAAGCAGTCCACTGACAAAATTCTGGAAGTCCTGAACTGCTAGAGAATGAGCTTATAGAGGAGTACAGTAGTGCCTGAAAAAGGAGATCTCTCTAAAGAACTGCTCAGAGAGCAAAATTTCGATTATCAAATTTGCAAGTGCCAATTTGACACGGCATACTAATAAGACGTTAAGACTGAGTGTCAGTGATTACCATCCTAAGGAGGGATTTGGAGGCTTGGGAAGTAGTGAAGACTGTGAAGTGCTTGTCATAGAAGTCTGCAGAACTGACTTCAATCTAGGCCTAGAGCTCACTAAGGAAGCTAGGCCGGCTAAAGTGTTGGCCACCAGCACTGAGATTTCAAGTGCATTAGTAGAAAGCTACTGTGACTGGTCGTGGAGATTGAACTTCCAGCTGTCAGGAGTAGGCTCCTACACAGGGAAGTTCTTAGGAGAGGCCTGTCACCTAGTAATGGCTGGGTTTTATATAATTTACTTTTATGGGTTTATTTATTTGTTTGTTTTTAACTTTTTACTGATTCTTTGTGAATTTGACATTATGCACCCCAATCACATTCATCTTGTTCCAACATATCCACCCTCTGCCCTTGCAACCTTCCCTCCAAAAGAAAATTAGATAGAAAAAAAAGTGTTGTGGAAGAAGCTGTAGTCTGTCACTGTGTGTCAAACAGGGTGCCCTTTTGTCCACACAGCTCTATCTGTAAATGAACACTGCAATAAGTAATTGTTCTGTTTCTAGGACACTGGCTTCTGCTACACTGTCAATGCTAGAACCTCACAGGGATTCTTCTCACAAACCCTGTTGTGGTTCTGTGTCATTAAGATCTTACAGCTTTGGATCTACATGACCGGCCCTCTCACTTGCTCCAGCAGTTCATAGATGAGATAGATGCTGGGGTGGACCAGCTCAAAGAACTGGATCTGGGCTTGGGTGGTGGCTGAGTTGTTCAGCCTACCAGCTCTCCTGTGTACACACCACCAGGGTTAGCTCTCCAACAGTGCCCAGAATAGCTCCCCTAATGCTGCAGTCATCAAGGGAGGGGCCAGCTCTCCCACTCTCATGACCATGGGGGCCAGTTCACCTTCACCTTCACCATCAGTGATAGCTCTACTGTGCTGCCCAGATGAGGCGCAGGTCCCACTTTCAATTGAGTAATAGAACTGGCAGGAGATGAGGCCAGCTCTCCAGCTCTCATGACCTCCTAGGCCAGCCCTCGTGCCTGCTGCAGGTGGTGAAGCGAGAAGGGGGAAGAGCATCTCTCCCTCACTCATGCCACCCCACAGCAGACACAGCTCATCTGTGCCCCTACTACTGTGCTACCCAGGCAACGTGCTAGGCTGATCTCCTAAATGCTGCAGCTGCTGAGGGGCAGGGCCAGCTCTCCTGTCTACAGCAGGCTGCTAGGGAAAAGGGAAGTAGTTTTGCTGTTCCAATGGCTCAGGTCTTCTGCAAAGACCCAGGGATATCCAGAATTGTATATCCATCTGCCTTCCAGTATTTTGGTTAGAACACTTTGGCATACTTCTAGCATCTTAAAATGAATACTCAATTCATTAATTTGTATACATCATGTAAATACAAACAACACAGAGAATACTTAAATATAAATCAAGCTTGTTGATTAATTTTTTGACTTCTACACCTTTATTCATTTTTGTCTAAATAATCCATAGGTCTCGGACATGTCATTTAACGACTTTGACCATGATCATGAATTTGTCAAACTTGAACTTTCAGTCATCAATGTTGCTTTATATATCAAGGTTATTACAGTGGGCAGATGAAAGTTCATAATTCACAAGGCTTCTTAGATTATCTCTTTGGGGCTTTATCCACATTTATCTTTTTTTTCTTTAAATTCTGCTTCTAATATTAATATAGATGGAGCTGACACCTACCTTCTGAAGCATTTGCTGAACAATTCTTCCTGTCCTTCGCCCCACCCTTTGCCACGCTGTGGTTTCAGGTCCTCTGAATATTCAAACTGACCGAGCATTTCTGTACCTGCTGTGCTTAGCCAATGCTAGTATGTGAGTATTCATACGTGAGAACTGATGGTAATCACATAATCGGGCTTTCTTCCTTTTAATTTTGATGTCTGTTGGACTTAGATCTTTTTATATATTACTCCTTTTTCTGTATTATTGATTTCTTCATCCCCTCATTCTGAAGGCATAGATTAAATCCCCAAGGATGCTTCGACACAGAGTGAGCTGCGCAGTGTTTCTGCTTTCTCTGATCAGTAGACTTCCCGACTGATTACTCCCTTGCAATGGTTGCAATGCTACTTTCATTTACTCTTTTTCAAAGAACAAAGGGGCTTTATTTCAACAACTGTTCAATTAAGACAATGTAATCGTTCATTCATTTCTGTTATTATCAGTATTTCTCTCTGTGTGTTTTCTGCCTCACTATGTAGCCTAGGCTAGCCTCAAACCTGAACTCCTGTGCCTCAGCCTCCCAAGCTCTGGGATTGCCGGAACATGCATCAGACTCAGCGTCAGTGTTTCCGTTACTCTATGATTCTAATAAACGGTCTTGAACAAGTAAAAATAAATACAAAGATTGTTAAATAGCAAAAAATAAAACAGTATATTGTTCTAAATTCATATGTACACATATCTAAAAGAAAAATTTTAGGTCTTATTTGTGGAGCAATAAACTAAAACAATTAATAACACTTTCTTTGTGGTTAAGAGTAGAGAAGATTTAGAATCAAAACCCAATAGAAGACAGGATTTCTGCAGTGCTCACAATTGCTGTGTTAAACTTACCTGACAAGCACAGACATCAGCAGAACAGAGTAGGCGAAGCACTGGACTCAGGAGACCTGTCCTCCAGCTAAGTCCTACACTGACTGGCGTGCAATCCTGAGCAAGTAGCTAGGCCTTTCCAGATCTCAGAGTCTCCATGCTGAAGTGGGATAACCTAACTCATAAGGTTGAATTAAGAAGAATAAATGAAGCATTGAAATGGAAGCACGTTGAAACATGAAAAGAAGACACTTTCATATACCTGTAGGTACACAGTTTATTAAATAATGAATCTGAAAGCAGTCACAGCATCAGACTAGGTGAGTATACTGTCTGTTTTTGTGTGTCAATTTGACACAAGCTAGAGTTATCACAGAGAAAAGGAACTGCAGTTGAGGAAATGCCTCCATGAGATCCAGCTGTAAGGCATTTTATCAATTAGTGGTCAAGGGGGGAGGGCCCAGCCCATTGTGGGTGGTGCCATCCCTGAGCTGGTGGTCCTGGGTTCTATAAGAAAGCAAGCTGAGCAAGCCAGGGGAAGCAAGCCAGTAAGTAACATCCCTCCATGGCCTCTGCATCAGCTCCTGCTTCTGACCTGCTTGAGTTCCAGTCCTGACTTCCTTTGGTGATGAACAGCAATGTGGAAAGTGTAAGCTGAATAAACCCTTTCCTCCCCAGCTTGCTTCTTGTTCGTGATGTTTATACAGGAACAGAAACCCTGACTAAGACAATGAGCTACACATGGTGCCTGGAAAGCTGAAGTGAATTACAACAAATATAAACCAAGGCAGGATTACTTCCATGTGTACTTTTTATTGCTAACTTCCTATTGTAGCCTCAATTTCTCTCATTAAAATGTCACTGTGAGTCACTCAGCCGTCGCTGCCTCTTCTCTACCATGACATGCAGTCTCACATATTCACATGTTCTTCATTGCTTTAAGCCACTGTTAACATCGCTGTTACCACTGCTCCTCTCATAGGTGAACCGGAAATGGTGTTCTATTACTTTGTCATATTCTAGACTCTGACTTGTCTCTTTAAGTTCCTAATAGTTCCCCACTTCTATATCCTTTCTAACAGTTATCACGTCTACCTTGGAACATAACGAGCTTCCCAAGGACTAGGAATGGCCAACTGTACTCCCCAGATGCAGCTCTGAACCAATCTTGAGAAAGGCTGACCTATGTAACAATGTCACAGATGTAAAGAGTAACATTATTCTGAAGCAGATAGGAAGAAAGAAAAGGAGAGGATAGCACCCTTCAGCTGTTTCCTGCTAAATAACTTATTTACTAGAACAAAAACTGTTTGTCTTAGTCTAAGGAACCTATGCGTTTATTTTCACATTAAGGCCCATTATGCTGTGTTTGCAAGATGGGGTTTTGTAACCATAGTAACTCTCCTTTCCTTTGAACAATGTTTGGAAGGAGTTGCTACAGACATACAAGAGATACTTGAACTTACTAAAATTCTTGTTTCTTACAAGAAAAGATGCAACAGTCTCTAACATATCAGAAAGAAGGAAAAGTATTGCTACAATTTTAATTATCTTTTCTTTCTTTCTTATTCTAAGACAGGGTCTCACTATGTAGCCCAGGGTAGCCCTGACCTTGCAGCCTCATTCCTGCCTCTGCCTCAGAAGTGATGAGTTACAGGCTGGAGCTGCCATACTCGTTATGATTATTTTTTTAGTAAGTGGATTCAAGCTTTGTGGGGCTTTCATACTTTGCAGTGAAAAGTAAATATTAGCCAGTATACTAGGACAGCATGGAATAGATGTACGAAGTTGAAAACTTCTGAGGATGGCCTAAACCTCAAACTTCCACCCAAAAGGGCAATATGCATCCAAACCCAATGAACACTAACAAGTAAGACCCCTCCCTCCTCAATGCCAGGCAAGAGGGGAAGAGCTCAGGACAAGAACACGGCTGATGGTCCAACCCAATGCACTGCTTGTCACCCTCAGCCCCCCTCTCCAGCTGCGGGAGGCCAGCACTATGTTCCACTAACACAAACAGAATACCCAGAGCGCAGGTGTCAGAACACGGCCTTCACTCAGCCTGGATTAAGGCTGAATTAGAACCACTATCCATCTATGAGATGTAAACCAGTATAAAGCAGGCTAGTACAGAGAAAAGGGGACAAGAAAAGACAAGTAAAAAAGAAACCTTTTTTTTAAAGTCCACCATTTGCACAAATCCCTCACATACACTGTGGCCTGGGAGGTCAAGGTTCACATAGACATCATGAAAAACAGAGCAGTCACTAAAGCAAATGAAGACCAAGGACACTCTCCTTGTTTCGCTGAGCATCAGTCTTATTACAGCAACACAAATGCCCTTCATCAATGAGACTCATCTGAAGACTCACCTCATGCTTGGAGAAGAGTCGGACGCCCTCCAGCTGGTGGAAAACTGGGTAGTGCTGGGAATCAATCTGGTCACGCCGATACACATCACCTACCACGAGGAAGGCATTGAGCCCCGCATGCAGCAAATCCCACTGATGTGCTGATGTGTGTGCTCTCAGCATGTGTCCCCGATTCAAGTAATAGTTGTCCCCCTTCTTCCTGCTGGGGTGGTCAGCTGGGATTAGCAGGCTGTCGAAGTTCTGCCAGGTGGTGACCACTGGGGAAAGCTGGTCATAGACGGAGAACAGAGGTGTCCTGGATCGCCCCATGTACTGCTGGTAGAAGTGCTCCTTCACCCGCTCCTTAATCAGCCACAGAGGGTGGAACTTCTGATTGTGCAGGTTCCTGCCCACCTTGGAAAGGACTTTCTGGGTGAGGTTAGTGTGGTCATCTTGAGGGTAGGATTTACCAAGCAGCTCCAGCACACGGCCTGGAGCACCCTGGACAGCAAACTGCGATGCAGCTGGCCTTGAGCCCCAAGCCCGATGTTGATGACATCTGCAGACATGACTGACTTTCCTCACCAGGTAGATGTGCTCATGGGCAGCTCTGATGAAGGCCAAACAGACCATTATAGAAGCTTCTCACGAACTCTGGAAAGAGCACACAAGGAAAACACCAGTCAAGCTTCATCCTGTAGACAAGTGTGTCCTGTTCTCTGAACAGGCTCAGGATGTTCCTAGTGACATTTATTTCTCTGTCATCACCTGCACACCACAGGAAGACCAACGGAGAAAATCTATTGTCAAGGCTGCTGTAACTTGAATGTCCTCTCCAGACTTTATCTGAAATTTCACTGTCGTCTAACAGTACTAAAAAGTGCAATGCATCAGGGACTGTGCATGTAGGATACAAGACTGAGCTGATAAGAGTGGAGTGGGCTCCTGTACAAGGATAAGCACAAACTCTGTGCTCTTGCTTTTACCACAAGATGAGCCATGAGATGGTCTGGCCTTGCACTGGTGCCTTAAGTTTTGACCTCCAAAATCCAAAGTTGTGAGAAAGGAGCTTCTTTTTATTGTAAATTACTCAGTCTGTGGAATTAGGTTAAAGAAACAATAAACTACAACTCAGGCACGTGGGACACACTGTTAAGCCCTGCACTCAGGAGCTAAAGCAGGTGGATCTCTGTGAGTTTGAGGCCAGCATGGTTTGGCACAGCAAGCTCCAGGTGGGTCAAGGCTATACAGTAAGACCCTGCCTCAAATTGTAATTCACTAATTAATTAATTAATTAAAGAATTAAATAATCTTAATTAATTAAAATAAAACACAACTATGACAGTCTTAGTGCTTACTACTCTAAATCAGAATGGTGAAGGTGTTTATCTCTGATCTCTAGGTATTCTTCTCCTGTAATTTAAATTCTTTCCTCTGTAGGAAAAAAAAAAAGTATCATCATGCTGCCCTGTCAATCTCCTCGGGAAGGAGAACACACTGAATGTGGCAACTTCCTTTATTTTCACTGCATTCTAACACCAAAATAATCTCTGAAGCATCACCTAAAAATTATCCGAGTCCAGCTAAGCAGACCTCCAAAATGTGTAACTTCAAAACAACATTTTAAATAGGATCTTAGGAGATAGCTCAGTTGATAAAGTACCTGCCAGGGAGACACGAGAGCCCACGTTTGGGTCCCCAGTGCCCACGGAGCAAAGGTGGAGACATCCACAAGCATCTGTAAAACCAGTGTTGAGTCACAAGCTCATGGGGAGCCAGCATAGCTGAATTGATGAGTTACAAGTTCAATGAAAGACCCTGTCTTAAACAATAAGGTGGAGAGTGTGAGAGGCCTTGTCTCATAAACAAGGTGAAAGTGTCTGAGGAAGACTTCAGTGTGGACCCCTGGCTTCCACATACATCCACACATTTGTACACATGTAGCCAAATGTATACATGCACACAACACCACATACATACAGATGTTCTGGATAAAATTACTACTTTAGATGGTAGAGTTTCATTTAGGGATTTTTAAAAATGAAAAGAAACTTAATACAACTTTATACTAAGTAACAGACTATGCCAAGGGAGGGCAGAAATTGTATTTGTGAATGTAAGTCTTCTCCACTCATATTGGTCATGGCATTTAATAAAAAATCCTTTGCATCACTCTATCAGTGACTGTTTATCATCCTAAAAGACAATTTTTCTACAGAAACACATTCATACAATAAGCCCAACATAGGACAGAAGGACAGAATTTTCTGGAAAAGGAACACAAGGCTGACAGAAGACAGAGGAAGACGTGGGAGAACAG
Organism: Rattus rattus; assembly: GCF_011064425.1. Classification (NCBI taxonomy): domain Eukaryota; kingdom Metazoa; phylum Chordata; class Mammalia; order Rodentia; family Muridae; genus Rattus; species Rattus rattus. The sequence goes on along the minus strand of NC_046167.1, from coordinate 55,261,333 downwards.
GGCAAGTGGGGGTGGGTGAGAAGAGGAGAAAGAAAATGCATATAACTTAGTAAAACAGTAGAATTTCAGTTAAGACCCGCCTCAGCACTCATGTGGGATAGGTCACTGACCTCTCAGGTAAACTGATAAATATCCAGAAGTAGATGCTAAAATTCTGTGGCTGTTAGAAGAAAGACCGTGATCTACTAACATTGTTTATTCCTTACTTAAACAGAAGCAGTTTTCAACTCCTTCAGGGACCATAGTAACAAAGAAGACCAAAGTTGAAAATTCAGAAATAATTTAAGTTCTTAAACTTAAGTCACTCAAATCTTTTGAATTTAGGACTTTCATTTTGAGATACTTTAAAATATACAACTTGGTTGCTTTCTTCTGGACTCATGCATTCCACCTAGAGTACATAACTCCACGGTTCACCGCTGGCCTCTGGCTTGTTTTTATACATAAAGCTTCCTAAAACACAGCAAAGGGCATTCTTCAGAGTGACTTCTCCAATACACACATCTCTGAATAACCTGCAGCATGATCTGATCCTTAGGAAACCTGTTTGGAGCCTTGACTTTCATTTAATCCACGGACAAGGTTTTGTAGTTGTTTTGTTTTGTTTGCACTGTCAGTATAATCTCCTGACTTCAAAATATGTTTACGACTATAGAGACACAGAAAGCAGCAAGCAGAGAAACATATGGATTACGCATTGACTTTAATCCAAAGGACAAAGGATGCCACCTGAAAGGAAGGCAAAACAATGGGCAGCTGACAGCTTTACAGAAATACTCATGTGGTTTAATCCCTAAGCCCTTCTCTAGGCTCCTTATCATAAAACAAAAAGATAAAAGAATACACATCTCATAGGGAAAGAATTAGATACTTAATTCACTGCCTAATGTGTAGAACTGAGCTGAAGCAAAACTGATCCGGAGACTCCAAGAAGTCAGTAACACAGAAAACAGCCATGCTCTTCACTGAGACTGAGAACTCAGAATAAAGAAAAATTTTGTTTGTTCAGATGATATTTCTATATGCCGGTGCGATTCAGAGGGACTACACATGAGCAAATTATGACTGAGCTGGCTATGCTATAATTTCTCCAAAACAGTAAGAGATGCTGTTCAAAATTAAGGTAAGAGATATAGAAATGTGGACCTTGGGGGTGGCAAGACGTCTCAGCAGGTAAAGGCACTGATGCCAAGTTCCATCCTTAAGACCCACAAGATAAAAAGAGAGAAAAACCTCCCAAATATTGTCCTCTGATTTCTACATAGGCATCACGGTACAAACATGACGCCACAAGACACACACATGCAAACACGCTAAAATAAATAAATGTAAAGAGGAGGCTTCAGGTGCTGGAGAGAGAACTAAGAATGTTCGCTGCCCTTGCAGAGAATGAGAGTTCAATCCCCACCCCACCCCACCCCACCCCCCCCACCCCACCCTGGGCCAGGCAGCTTGTAACTGTGACTCCAGCTCCAGGGAATCTCATGCCCTCTTCTGGCCTCCAAAGGCAAATATATTCACAGACACACAGACAAATATACAAATTAAAATAAAATAAGTCCTCCATTTTGAAATGTACAACTTGGATACTACTGGTGAAAAAGCAAATCATGCAAAAACCTAGAAATTTCTGTGCACAAAACAATCAAAACTTATTCTTGTAGGGCAAAATGCCAACTCTGCATTCCAGTCACGGAAGAGGCAAAGGCAGCAGCATCTCAAGTTAAAGGCCCCTGGGGATACAAGGCAAGACTGTAATAAACAACAAAAACCTTGATTCCTAAGACCATATCTTAATATATAAACTAGTTTCAACAACAGCATATGGATTGAAGTCTTCAGATTAACAGAAGAAAAAGATTCAATGTGAAAGGACCTCCAGAAATCATTTGGTCCAAAGCTCAGACTCTTAGGACTTGTAAGCAAGTGTAGTGAGATAATCTGAGCAGATGACTGTAGTGTTTCTGAATAAGAATGGTCCCTATAGGCTCATATATTTGAAAGCTTAGTCACAAGGAAGTGGATCTGTTTGAAAGGATTAGAAGGGTTAGGAGGTGTGGACTTGCTAGAGGAAGTGTGTCATTAAAAGTGGACTTCAAGAGGTTTCAAAAAGACCACACCAGGCCAGTGAAGTGTTTCTCTCCTTCACAGTCCATGGATCGGATATAGCTCTCAGTTACTGCTCCAGGACCTGCCTGCCACCATGTTCGCTGCCTTGATGATAATAAATAAACCTAAAGAACTGTAAGCAAGTCCCAATTAAATGCTTTCTTTTATAAGAGCTGCCTTGATTATGGTGTCTCTTCACAGCAACAGAAAAGTGACTAAGCTAATGACTAATCCCAGTGACCTGATTCCCATGTAAAATGCCTCTATTATCCCATGCTATTACAGTCTCCTCCTGAGTCCAATGTTCACTAGAAGAATAATCTTAGTCTTGTCATCCTCAATCAACAGGGTCCAATTAGGCCACTGTTGGAATTAAGTAAGTTAACAGAGGACCCTACAGTACCTGAACCACAGAAAACTCAAGAAATGGCAGCTACAACCGCTAATAGTTAACTTACCCAAATGCATATACTGGGCATCAACTTACTGAATCACCGGATCCGACAAAGACTAAGACAGCAAGGTCAACAGGATGCCAAGCCTCCACAAAGGAATGCTAATGCCTCTACCATTCTGAGCTGAGAGGGTTTTACAACTTGAAGCTTATAGGGACATAAGCACACTGGGGCAATTTCCATTTTTAGGAAGGTGAGGCAGGAGAATTTCCATGAGTTCAAGGCAAGGCCATGCTGGGCTACAAAGACACACTGTCACAAAACCACAGGAGGCAGAAGAACATAAAACTTCACTTTTATAGCCATGAATTTCACCTCAATTTTGAAGGTTGTTTTAGGATGTTGGCAACATTAATACTATGAGAAACTTTCTTTATCCCCTCAAATCTAGCACAGTGACTACACTACAAAGTATTAATTAAGGTTAAGTTTATCAGAGACTTATTATTTAGATTTTACCTATTTTCAATTTTGCATGGGCACATGCATGTGAGCATGAATGAAGGCACTAAGGGCAGCAAGAGGAGAGTGTCAGTTCCCCCTAAAGTTAGAGTTATAGTTGTGAACTACCGAATGTGGGTGCTAGAAATAGAACTTGGGTTCTCAGTAAGAATAGTGCATGCCCTTAAACTGAGCTTTCCTCCAGCCCTAATGTTAACTTTGTAATGGTTTCAACAGTCCTCTCTCTGCCTCCCTCAGTCTTTTGGAAAATCTAAGCATTTAATGCATTCCTGTGGAAAATCTAAACACTTATAAAAACAATGGTTTCTCTGAACTACAATTGTCTTGTTGAAAAGGGTCAATCCTGAGGAACCATCACCCACACAAGGTCAGCCATCAGGTATATGCTATAACCACAGATGTAGTATACAGTCTATATGGTGAAAATATAAAACTTGACTGCTTCAAACTACATGCATACATTTTACTCTACTAGTTTCCATTTTTACTCAAAAAAAGATCACATCAAGAGAATATGTTTTGTATCCTGCTGACAAGGATGAATAACAAAAATTCTCTAAGCAGGCAGTTTCCTCTATTACCTGGGAGAGAGTTATTGGCACAAGCTTCTTAGAAAGCTATTCAGCACTATCGTGAAACTTAATACCCTTCACATGCTGCGGCCCAGCAATGGAAACCTTCACGAGGAAAATCAAATGAAAGCCAGCCTTAAATAGGTGGTTATTTAACAATACTTACATTATCCCAAAATATCCCAAAATAAAAGAATGACTAAGCAAATTATAGAATAAACACACAATATAACATTATGCAGTCATTAAATATAATTTTGGAAAGAATCCTAGAGATGCAACAATATACCAATGATAATTAGGACACATAATTGTATGTATAAAACCTTCCCTAGACAAATACATGTTTACTATAACACTGTACACTAGACATAAAGCCACAGAAAGAACCATGTGAAAAGTTTAATAGTAGTGACCACTGACTCTTTATTCTATTTTATACTGCTATTGAAATTTTCTAAATACATTTTTATTATACTTTAAAGTTTGATGTGAAAGCATAGAACTATTAAAAATGAAAACAAAAAATGAAAGTGCCCAGTTGTATGGTAGACATTGTGTGGCCTGTGTTAAACAACAGTGTCAGTGCAAATGCAGCCTTGGCAAGGCTACTGTACATGATGCCCACCTCCTACACTTTACTTCTTACAAGAACAAAAGCAGGACACTTGCAGGGAAAACTTCATAAATGCCCAATTTTCTCTGTTCAGCCATAAATCAGCTATCATAAACATGATGTCAGTGACTTGGTGCCCCTTCCTGAGAAGTAAATTTTAGGAGACTGGTCCAATTGTAAACACATTTCTCTATCATACTCATGAAAGAAATCTTTAGTATGTGTGAAACCTCAATTGCCATGTGGCACCTTAGTACAGAAGAAAACATGTCCTACTTCTAAAGAAAAGATTCATGAAAACATGGGTGAAACTACGGCGGTCCCAGTCGCCAAGGAGTCCCTTACACAGGGCTGCTGGGAATGGTGGGGAGAAGGCCCAGCCCACATCCAGCAGCAGCCTTGGATGGAGCATCAGTGACAGCACAAACCACAGCTGTGAACGACGAGTCCTTTCAGAAGGACTGGGAATGCTAGGAATCTGTAGAAAGCATAGCATTTCATGTTGCTTTTGACGCTGTGCAGACCTGTTCTTCAGGAGGCTCCAGAACCCTTGCTCACTAGACTATCTTATGAAGGTGTTTCACTGTTGAGAAGTCAAGCACCAAGACAACCCTTTCACGGTAAGCAAAGAAGCCGGCTGAGTGAAGCGCTACCTAAGCTCTCCTTTCACTTCCCCTGGCCTGGCTCAGCTCACTGAGCTCCTGCAGAGCACCACTGAAGTAACAGGCAAGTATGTCCTCCGGAAGCCTTTCCCTTCATAGGAAAGTAAGGAAGCCTAAATAAACCGCTTGCTCCTTTCCGGAATTTGGGTTTTCTGTAGCATTCCCTGTCAACTTTACTTAGGTGGATTACCCAGTACCAGCAGAGAAGGCTTTGTCATAGGAAACATTCACAGACTTCTAAAGTATACAACACTTCTTATAAACCTACAGTCAACTCCTGGGTACTCCTTACTCCCCTCCCCCATTGACAGTGCATCCTGTACTAAGTTGTTGTGACTAACAGACCTCTCACTGGACACTTTCAATCCTTTAGCTCGCAACCCTATGAATGCAGCCAACATCTTTACCTATGGCTATATAATCTTTCTTTTTTTTAATTTATTTATTTATTATCTATAAGTACACTGAAGCTGTCTTCAGACACACCAGAAGAGGGCATCAGATCCCATTACAGATGGTTGTGAGCCACCATGTGGTTGCTGGGATTTGAACTCAGGACCTCTGGAAGAGCAGTCAGTGCTCTTAACCTCTGAGCCACCTCTCCTTGTTTTCACAAGTATCAGTAGTCAGTCTGCATCACCATACAGGCTCCACTGTTCACCCACTCTCATGCAGCCCGCTGCACTGCAGACAGCTCATAGGAAATTTGTAAGAATTCTATTCTCTGTGCTGCTGAGGACACATCTTCCCCTTCTCACTGATTCCGGTTTGCCAACTCCTTCTACACTTTAATAGTGCAATTAAATTCAAAGTGAGACAGAGGGCAGGGAAAAGAAAAACAGCAGAAATTGCTATGGGCCATCCTAAACTAAAATGCATAAGCCAACATACCCAAGTAAGTTTTGGTATATATTTATAAGAGGAAACAATTTTTTATCAGATATGAGAATTGTGACTAAGAGGCCTTCATCTCAGGTTTCCTTGGCCTGAGTCCACTACTTGCTGTCAGCCAGGCCCCAGTGAGCACCTTCTCTCAGCTTTAGATTTGTAATTCCCCCTAACAGTGGAGAAGGCATGAGTGCCTTCTGGCACATGTATCCACATCACTTTTCTACTAGGAAACCTGTCACAGTCCCAATCCTAAGTCTAGACTTCCTATGGCCCAGTCCCAATGTACTTTTCTTGTCTCTTCTTGGAATCTTTACTACAACATGGACCTAATTTACTACTCAACGCCTATGTACTAGAGAATGATTCCAGAAGTTTATCCTTTCATTGACAGTTTTTTATTAATTCTGATATTTCAATGAGTTAATAGTGGTATTATAATTTTAATTAATAACAAACAAATAGATCCGAAAGTAGTTTCAGCTCATCTTACCTGAGCCGGCTAGTTCTTTGGCAACTTGACACAAGCTACAGCCACTTAAGAAGAAACTCACTTGAGAAAATGGCTGCTCTAAAATGATCTGTGGGCACCTCTGGGCCACGTTCTAGATTAATGATTGATGGAAGAAGACCTAGCCTACTATGGGTAGTGCCATCCCTGCATAGCTTGTCCGAGGTCCTCAAAGGAAGCAGGCTGAGCAACTCACGATGAGCAAAGCATTAAGCATTGTTCCTTTATGGCTTCTCCATCAATTCATGCCCTATCTCCCTCAACTATAGAGTATGAAATGTAAGATAAACCCTTTCCTATCCAAGACGCTTTGACCATGGTGTTTATCACAGCACTAGAAACATTAAGATATAGATTATCAATGACATTAATCAAAAGAAGAATGTAACTCAATATGACTGCAGAAATAAAACAGATTGATAAGATGTGCTCGATTTAGAAGCAGTTATAGAATTCATGCTATTTTTAAAGAACATAACAAAATGAGGCAACAAAAATGCCTGCTTTTCCTGAACCAAAGAACTGGAAAAAGTCAAAGACACAACTGAAACTTGGTCAACTCTAACAAATGTCAACACTGTAGAGTGGGGCTGGGGCAACAGTTGAGGGTTAGAGTAGTCTGTTCTTTCTGAGGAGCCAGGTTGCTCTCCAGCACTCGTTGCTCACAACCTTCTCTAACTCCAGCTCCAGGTAATTCAGGGCCCTCTTCTAGCATCTGAGGGCCCTGCATTCACATGGCGCACACACATGCATGGCTGCAAAGCACCCATACATAAAATAATATACTTACAAATTTTTAAATTAAAGATTAAAATTCTCAAGTCGAGGGCCCTAGTTACGCTGGCCAGAACTTCTTTCTGAGAAGTGGGAAAGACCAGTCATTTTGAAGTCAGTCATTAGAGACAAAGCCACACAACAATATCCAGATCTCAATCTTGGAGAACACCTTACAGGTTGCAGAAGAAGCCGCTTTGGCAATACATCAAGATCACCAAAGGGTCAGCTTTGATGCACACCAGAAGAGAATTTGCTGCATCTACACATTTTTAAACTAATTGAGCACCAAAAAAACCTATCTGCTATGTGCTTCATTGACACCAATGAAAAGAGTATGAATATTTAAACTGAAAAAGTCAAGCTTTTGCATCAAATGATCCACTCAGTAATTACCTGTGAATAAGGATTTTGCTCTGCTGAAAAGTAACCACTTAAGAGCAGAAATCATTAATTTTATTATTTCTAAGAGGTGGTAATGAACACAAAGTACCTGCACCAGGGAAGGAATGGCCAACTCCCACGTCACAATGCTCACACAACTGTTTCCATGAGCTCGATATGAAGCAATGCACTCAGCAGGGTCATTCACATGACATATGGTCAACAGACAGTACACCCTGAAAGCATCCACCTGCAATACCACCTAGGCTTTGCAGGACGTATTGATGCATATGAAGTAGTGTGGACATACCCCTCATCTCCTCCTTGTGTTGACCATTTACACAGTATAGTGAAGATTCTGGAATCTTGGTTTGTTTCAAAAACACAGAAATATTATAAGAATATGTTTTTGTTCTAATCTCAGATGTGGAGACACAGGGCTGCTTAGCAGCAGCTGACTGTATTTTCTTTCATGCTCTAGCAGAGGCATGATTTTGCCAGCTGCAAATAGTTTCTGCGATTGTGTGACATCTGGGATTCTGGGAACTTTTCAGAGGATATATAAATGCTAGGGCCCCAAGAGTTGTGGTCGGTGGTCATTCAGTGGGGTTGGCTGCAGTTTGCTAGTAGTTGGCCTCAAAGAAATGAAAAGAAAGAAATTAGGTTCTGGAATCTCTGTCTCTCTGCCTCTCTCTACCCCCCCCCCATCCTATCCTATCCTATTCTATCCTATCCTATCCTTCTTTCTCTTCTATCTAGTGATAGGGGTGAGGCCTGGGAATACAGGGTGGAAAAAGAAGAACACAAAGTAGCAAAGACTGGCTACAGACAGATATATTTTTCACAGACTCTGGTATGCCTGAGTCCTAGAAATGGCTGCACCTCTGATTAACCTTGCTCCTATACTTGGTACTTGACTAGCATCAAGTGAATGAAGTCTTCTGGAGTGATTCATCACCATGCGTTTTCCTGAGGGATTCCAGACGTGAGGCAATGGAGACGCTCTCAACCAGGCACCTACAGGTCCCACACATATGAGTCTCTAGCAGGTAAACACCAGCTGCCCCTTACCATGCAGCAATGCTCCTGGCTTGCGAATACAAGTGTAAATAATTTTTAGTTCAAATGGTGATTTATTTACCTATCACTAGCCTCGAGGCATATTTAAGGAATGGTTTATAACCATCAGCAAGTAACTGACAGTGGACATTGCTGCCTCAGGCACATGGCTTCCACTGGTTGGCAAAGGCCCATTACAATATTAATGAGAATGCCATTTGTTAAGACGAGTGTGCAAGAACCTGACAGCTACAGAAAGCAGACAGCCACAGGGAAGATGGGCCCAGGGCATATGGATCAGAAGTCTAAGAGATCTCTTGGTACGTCTGTCTTTTGTAACAGTGGCCTTTTGTGTAGATAATGTCTTATTAAAATATTAAGTCTGAGGGGAGAAAAGCAGTGGGAAAGGAAGTATTAACACAACTATTATCTGTGTGTATAATACCCTCTTCCCATTCAGAAGGATCTTTTCATCAGTATAAATCAGTAGAGAAGTGACTACTAAATCTTTAATAATAAATGCAATGGATTCAATAATGAGAATTCTAAAAGTGTTTTTCAAACTGGGAATATCTTTATTTATTCAAAAATAAAAGAGCACCCACGAGAAAACACCATGTGATGGAAACAAAATCACTGCAACAATTCCACTTTGAAAGGTTTTCTCTCTTTCTTCCCCACTAAACACAATTTCCAGGAGGAATCAGTCTGGATGTCTTAAGCCAAAAGGTTAAAATATGCAATTAGATGAATGCATGAGGGACTGACTGCAGACCAAAGATCCTACAAATGAATTTGAATGCCGGTTAATAAGTGACATAAGCTATCACCGGATTTGGAATTGATGTGACTCCCAATCACTCTCTCACTATTTTTAACTTCTCAAAGTGTCATGTAAAATTAAGTTCATGTTATCAGTATCTATTAGTGTGAATGTTCTCCTAAATATGCCAGGGGAAAAGCTTCCAGTGCACAAGGTACACCACACACAAACACACACACACACACACACACACACACACACACACACACACACACACACACTCAGAGCAATATATACAAAGAGCAAAACAAAAATAAACCATTCCTCATGTTCCTCACTATATCAAGAAACCCAAGTGAAATGGCAAACTGCCAGTTAATTTCGACAAATAGCAACTTCTTTTTTACTTTATTATCTTAAAAAATCTACTATTATTCTGTATAGTCCACATTTAGGCAAAAATGGTGTAGTTAATAATCCACAAACTTCCACATTTAAAAGTTTTATATTAATCTTACTAATGTATAAGTACATAACAGTTTTAAATGTTTAAACTCTCAACTATTGAGAGAAATTTTTCACCCAGAAATAATTTAGCAAATAAAATGGTAATGGCAAATAAAATTAAAAAATGCTTCAAGTCAGCTCATTAATTACATATTAAAAAAAACTGTTTTAAAGAATTATAAAGAATACTGCTACACAGGAAAAATAACCTCTGGGTTAAATTTATTTTCCTAAGTATTCTAAATGAGCTGATTTTTATCTTTGAGTCTCCAAATAAGTTCACTGCATATAAAATCCTGCATGCTAGGTCTGGCAGAATAGAGAATAAGTTACAGCACATATGCTCAGTTAGTACTAAGGCCCAGGATTAGTAAGCAGAAGCTAACATCCTCCAGTTTACCTCCTAACGTGGAACGGCAACATCATTCTCAAAGCCTTCATGACTCATTTGTTATTCCTTAAAGTGGAAAACACCACAATTATATACATAAGCTAACTGACTCAAAGTCCCACCTACTGACAAAACACTGCTTCAGTAAAGAGTCCTGATTCGCCCATGCACAGCCCATCCTGCAATGCCCACAGCATGGCCTCACCAACCAACAGCAGCCTACCATGTTTGATTCAATGTGGTCTCTGTACAATTGCTTCACAAAGTAAAGAACTGCCACTAATATTTTATTACATTAAAAACTGTCTTACCTAGCATGATGTCTGCTCCTATAATCCTGGGACTCAAAGACGGAGGTCAGAAAATGAGTTCTAGGCCAGCCTGAGTTGCATGGCAAGAACTTGTTGATAAGAATAATAGCAACCTCGTAATGAGGAGGAGGAGGAGGAAGAGGAAGAAGAGGAAGAGGAGGAAGAGGAGGAGGAGGAAGAGGAGATGATCAGCCATCATCTCACCTTCCGCACTGGAAACTGAGGAGTCTCCTCTTGCTATAGGTATATGTTGCTTCTACACAAGTCATTCACAGCTCAAAACAACACTCTATCAGTTAAGACCCTAGTCTGTCAGATCTTAAGCTACCTGAGGACAGGGCAAATACTTCGTCATTAAATGTAATGTTCTTCTAAATCAAAAGGAGTAACTCTGTTATGAGCATGTAAACTAATAGATTGCCAAATTACTATGTAATGAAGGGCCCAGAGCACCCACTCACTTCACACTTGCATGGCCCCATCAGTCCACAGCAGATCTGAAGAGATGGTGACGAGCAAGCCAACTGCAGTCAGTGTAGGAAGCCAACTGCAAACACAGAGTCAAACATTTTAAACTACAATAATCCAAACAGCTCCATAAGCCTGAAGATAGCCGGAAGACAGCAGAGAAGTAGAAACCCACCCTCTCTGCCTCACCCGTCCGCATACAGTGTCATCTCTACCTAAAATGATGGTACACTGCTCTATGACCTGACCTGCTTTTGTACAGACAACTAATACATGAACGTGTTTAAATTACCAATATGGAGAAGCTATTCACTCATGGTAGTTAATGTTATCATACGAAGTCACTATGATTACAGACCTATAAAGAAGCAATGAACACAGAGAAAATACAGGGTTAATTTACTGAAAGCTTCTGGTCACATCATGACCACAGAATTAACACAAATCTTGCTGTATATGTTTCTATTTAAATATACTTTACATGGCAAATATATTACATTAACATTGGCTTCATGGCCAACACCTAAATGAAGCTTCTAACACCTGTAATCTCTCAGCTGTAGGCCACAAAGTTCATACACTCAGGGGTTCTAGAAGGAACTTAAGCAAAATGGTTGAAGGTCATTTAAAAAGTGAAAACGAAAATCATGAGTATGCAAAATATGATACCAAGCAGGCCAAAAGAAGGGCCTTGAGCCAGGAGGAGGGCTGACAAGTGCTGGTGGACCTCTGTCTGCTCAGCCTCGGTGTCAGTGTGCATGCCAGCCGACCTCCAGTCCCTGCTCTGCATGGCTGTCAGTGAGAGCCTCAAGTCCTGATTTTAGGTACAAATAAATTCTGAAAATTGAGAAGACTCAGAAGCCTAGCATGATGCAGACTAAGTGTGTACCAACGCACTGTTCATACGAGATGCCTCACAGGAAGAGAAGCGGGCAGCAAGGCAAAGGAGGGAGAGAAAGGTGTATTTAACTCTACGCCTTTTTATCCATTGAGTTTATAGGGGTGGGAGGGTTTGTTCACATGAATGAAGTTTATGATGATATAGATAAAAAAACGCAGTATTAAATGTATTTTTTGAATGTACAAAAATAAAACTTACCTTTGGGTTTAAATAGTAAAAAGGAAGAAAAAGGAAAATGAAACAAAAAGTTGAAAGAACCACAAATCTTCCTATACCAAGGCAACCTAAGCAGACTCTAGAGTAAGGAAATGATTTAAAAGAAAAAATATACACACACCTAAGGGGAGGCTACAGAGAATATGATTTGCTACGAAACTGCTTTCAAAGAACCACATCAAAAAAATAGCTTTACACAACAGCTATGCTCCCCCAGTATATTAAAATGTAATATTTTGTACAACACTTAAAAATGATTATCTGGAACAACAGCTCTCCGTGTGTTCCAAACACCAGAAGCAACAGCAGTAGCTCTAATCAGCTGAGCTCATGGGTACTGAGTGGGTAGGCAATCGTTACTTTTAAACCCTGGGAGATTGTGATGCCAGTTAAAACTTCAGGTCTATGAAAACAGAAATGTATCAAAACACTGTGCTACTAGAAACTATAAGCTTTTCCTATGGAAAATAGTCGGTCATTAAAGACCTATGGCTAGTCTGTGCAAACATATGCAAGTCACAGACCTCATCCTGTTTCCTTTAGGTAATACAAGACAGAAAACTCATTTTTTACGAGGAAAAAAAATTAGAATTAAACATTCCTCTGGAAAGTACTAGTAATGAGTCGCTGACTGGAAAGGGGCCAGGAGGCACTTTTTTTTTTCTTAACCTTATAAATAAACCACAGTTTATTCATAAAAATGAGTGTACAATATGCACTATAGCACACCACAAGGTGCACAACACTTTACAGTAAGTAAGGGGGCTGTCCGTCGCTCCCACGACAACCTCTTGAGATCTCTCAGGAGCCACATCTTGCTATAAATACCACAGCAGCCAACTCGGCTATTTGCAGGTGGGATCAGAGACCTGAGACCTCTGCCAGAAACTGAGATCCACTCAAACCCCAATTTTTCCTGTGAGGCTCCAGCCCAGAAGAGAGAGTTCCTTCCACATCATCAGGCTCACAGAAAAAAACCCTCAGTTTAGATAATTATGGGGGCTTTCCCAATGTCTCTCCTCTTCAAAGTTAGCTGCTCGCCACAAAACAACACCTGAGGAGCATTAAGCCTGTACATACGTGCAGAGTGACCAACAAGAGCATTAAGCCTGTACATACGTGCAGAGTGACCAACAACCTCCTGACATTCTACAGAGACCGGGGCTCAAAGACCACCCGGAGACCTGCCCCAGGGTCTTTAGGAGAATCAACAGCATTGCCAAGTCTTTCCTCCACAGGAAGTAAACTCTGGAACAAAGTCAGGATAAGAGACAAAGTCATGGCAATCAGGAAACCACCAGTGCAACCAGAATCGTCCATGACAACTACAGTCAGCTGGAGATCCCTTCCGCTGTCCTCAAGTCTCTGAAAGAACGGACATATTTTTAGCCTGGATTGACAAAAATCATTAGGAAACTTCTGCAGCTTAACACCAAATGCCTTGTCTGATTATCTAGAAATACAAAACCTGCTGTGAGGGTTTTTTTTTTTTTAAATTGTTACTGTTGCTTTATTTTCTATTGGTTTGTTTTTGTGGTCAAGAGGCACTTCTTAGCATTGATAATTTTAATACCTTGATGGGTTTGAATTACACAGGTATAAATACTGCCAGAACGTGATAGATGTCTACTACCTGTGCACTTCACTGTATATAAATGTATGTGCGTGAATCATAGTCATATACAAACACGAGCTCCGGCTAGACAGTTGTGTGCAGTTAGGAGGAAGTCAGCAACTCTGAAAGTCCCTGTCATGAAAAGAAAGATGGCTCTATAGAGGAAGACTGCATGGCAAGGCATGCACAATGCCATGTTGACTGAAGAATGCAGACATGTACCATGCAGCTTTCAGCCCATTCTCTATGTGTGCAAACCTTCAATAAAATGTCGACAGGATAAATAGTAGGTGGATTTCTAATCCTAGAACAGTGACAGGGGCTCAGGCAGTGAAAAGTGACAGGAAAATGGGACTGAGACCCTGATGAAAGCAGGAGATTTATTTGAGGAACTGCCGTTTCATAAAAAATAGTTAAAGGCTCCACTGATGAAAGTGATGTGAATGCATGCACAGGAGGAGAATGGAATAATTACACATGTACCAAGAGCCTCAGTGAGGAATCAAAGACACCTGCCTGCTTTTTACAGGAACTTGTGAATGACACACACAGAACTAGAAAAAGGTTTTACTATGTAGCCCAGGCTAGCCTTAAACTGAGTAATCTTCCTTTCTTAGCCTCCTAGTGCTAGATTACAGCCATAAACCACCAAGCATAGCCAATGCTACACATCACTGGCTTCCAGTTTTTGACTTCAGAAATGGGAAAGCTGGATCCAGATGGCTGCTCTTCGAGGAATCGGAATGAGGGTGCCTGGGTGCTGAAGGCACTGCTGGTCTACAGCCCACTATTTCACACCCAGCACCCCAGGGTGTCTATTAATGAGATTTCTCCAATTACTTCTGTGACAAAGCATTGGGGGAAAAGGGGGAGTCTATATTTCCTATGACAATGCTTCCAAACCAGACCATTCATGCCCCTTTGCAATTGCCGATGACGATCACTGGCTTTCTTTTCTGACTTCGACATTCACTTGAATTTTTCAGATTCTTTAGTGTAACCTAACACGAGCTATAGAGATAATTAATATAATGTGAAAACTGCAGGACAAAGAGAGCAAAGAAAAGAAAGAAGCATTCTTAAAGTCCAAGCCTCTTTCCTATGCCAGTCCACAGCAGTTTACTGCTCTCAAGCACACAATTCAAATACTGAGCTGAAATTCTTCCTCTCTATATCCCATTGCCGTGTGCTGCATGACAAGGAAATGGGCCTCATTGGATGTAGCTTTGATTATCTTTATCTGTGATCAAGACGCTTCTCCTAATTTAATTTACCTGAGAATGAGGCAGCATCCAGCCAAATACACTCCAGTGAGCTATATGTGAGTCCAGTTGTGCTGCTATAACAAAATACCTGAGGCTTTAACAGGTTATTTGATTCACAGTCCTAGAGGCCTCATAGGTCAGCATCTAATGACAGTCTCCTCATCGGGAAAGTCCTGGGGAAACACAAGGCGTCACACAGCTCGAAACAGGAGGCAGGAGTACACGTCTCTTCTGAATACACCTCCTGTAAAGCCACTGGAATTCAGTAATTGGATTCCACCCTGAGGAGTTTGTCTACTCCCAATCTCATTACAAAGGCCTCACCTCTAAACACCATGGAATAAAGCACCACCTTCCTACTAATTCACAATGGGGACTCAAACTGCATGTGAACCCAAGACGCCTCAGTCCATGCAATCCCAGCAGTCCTTGATGTTTTTCAATATAAAAGAGCTGCCTGCCACAGGACTAAAGACCTCAACAGCACAGCAAAGAATGGATATCACAAAAGGCAGCTATTTCCTTACCATCTCCTCCAGCACAAGATAGGGGAGAACTGATGAACACTAAATAACTATTTATAATATAGAAACAGCGTGCGGCCTATATTACACACACACACACACACACACACACACACACACACACACACACACACACACACACACACACTTTTGATGTTCCAGCTAATAAGTCACTTTATCTCCAAGGTAAAAGAGTTGATATATATACCAAAAAAATAAAGTCAGAAAAGTAAGCATAGTCATCGCAACCAAACCGTGCATGGCAGTCAAAGTCAGACTTCAGAACTGAACACTTCTTCCACAGCTGATGGTGCTATTTCAGGAGGCTTTTGCACCTTTCAGACATGTGGCCTCCAAGGGTGCACTTGAAAGATATATATTTATTGATGCCTAGAGTCTGAATCATATTCTTACAGCACGTGAAGAACTCCACTTACTGCTCCAAAGAGCCACACCATCTCCATCGTGACTGATGGAGAGTGTAAGACAAAATTAAGCACTCCTCCCATGAGCTGCTTCTGTTGAGTGTTTTGTCAGAAAGGTAACAAATGCAAGGGTTCCTGGCCTTCTCTTTTCTCTTGCATTCTTTCTCTGTACATCCCAAATGGTGGCTCTAAATAAACACTGTGGCTGCCACCATAACAATGTTTAAAATACCCACAACTTTTGGCTACTTGGGCATGAAGGGGGCCTTGAGATTTTAAAATCATAGGATCACAAAATCTTTGCTCTTCTGGAGGAAGAGCCTGTACTTTTCGATGTTTTATAACCCTGAATAATATATTTAGAGATAAAATTATTGGCTATGCTTGGAATGCTCATAACAAAAAAAAAGCAATCTTAGCTTTGGATTTATTTTGATTCCCCCCAAAATATAATAATTTATAAATAAGACAAAATGTTAAGAGGGAAAGCAGCTGAAATCAAACCAGCTACCCAAACACCTCTGCAGCTGTTTCATGAAGACTAACAGGAGCTCTGGGTTGAACCGATTTTCTGTCCTCCAGTCTCCACAGAGGCATCGAGCAAAGGACGCCAGCACCTTCACGGTCAATAAAGCCCAACAGGAAAAATCTATCCTTGTCGAAAGGGTGAGTATAGGTATGTGCTAGCTGTAACATTTACTATGCCATATGACTACAAAAAGGTGATTTGCTACAGGGAAAATATTACCCGTTCTCCACTTTCCTCTTTGCTAAGTAGCATAAGCTGTTTTATTATTGCTCATAAAACTTCTACAAAAAATTTCACATGCTAAACATGTTACTATAATTTGGTTTCATCTAACAAAAGTGACAATAGTTTACATTATAACCAATTAGTAGTTGTTCAAAAATATGTTAATCTCAAACTAAGAATATTTGTCCAAAATAAACACTCAATAATTTCTATTTGAAAGACATCTGTGCATTTAATTAAAAATAATTACAGATGTCAACACTGGTCAAAAATAACATCAGTACCTAAGTACAAGACACAAAGAATAAAAACATATCTATGAATAGCATTATAGATACAGCTCATCCATGCTTAGGCTTCCAAGATTGAAGGATAAACACAGCATACGTGTATAGTGTTGTTAACGATGGCTCTTCTCATGGCATTGAACTTGTTTCTTACTGCCAGGCCTCAGGAGAGCACGGGTGTCTTAGTCAGGCATAAGCTGTCTAATGGATCACAAAGATTCAGAAGGAGACACAAGTGAAGCAGACAAAGTCTTACAACAGACTAACCACAGAAAGCAATGAAAATTCCTCAAGTTTAACATGGATTTAAAAATAGAAATTCAGGACTATAGCTCTGCAGGGCATGAGTGCATGTGTCTAGGAAACCTACTCTCTCAAGGTCAAATGTCACCAGACCAATGACGGACTGACAAACCAAATTCACTTCTAGTAGCTTCACATAAGTCATCAGATCATCAGAGAAATTACCAAAGGCAGAATCAGATCCCAGTCACATACACATACATACATACATACATACATACTCCTTGCTTTTTCAGATAGAGCTAGCATACACATAAGACAGCAGCACTGACCAAATAACCAGAAGGAAACAGGATTCACCTGTCAAAATTAATAAAACTGGCTAGACGCATTTTTTCATTTCTTGCCAATATAACTTTTCCAACTAGTTTCCTTCGTATTAAGTAACTTATACTTATTTTATATTTAAAAGCAATTAAAAAATATTAGAAACCCAAGAAAAACCATGCACAAGAACTGGTAAATATCTCCTACTTTAGGCTATATTCTTTAAGATTACTAACAAATGATGACTATAAAAGTCATGGTTTCTGACTCTAGGTTTGTTCAGGGTAAAATCTTGTCATCAGTCATTCTGGCCACCATGACCACAGCCAAGATTTGAGCATCACTGGCTACTAGGACTGCAGAAGCTCTTTCCATGTCTTATCTCACCTTCCAGGGTTACATTCACAGACTTGTGAATTGCAACTCTGTGCTTACAAATATGTTGATAATTCATCTTGTCAGGTATGACAGCACATGCCTTTAATCCTAGAACTTTCACTCAGGAGGCAGATTCAGGCAGAACTCTATGAATTCAAGACCAGCCTGTCTGCAAAGTGAAGCCCAGGTCGGCCAAGGGTATAAAATAAATTAATCTCATATTTCATAGGTAACTTAATGTGTGGAAATAAAATTCAAATCAGTAAATTAGAAATGGGAAGTTTGCACTGTCCCCTCTTAACTCCTCCACATGGGCTTCACATGTGCACATACCTGTCTACATAGGGACATCCACATGTGCACATAGGGACATCCACACAACCTCAGACTTAATTTTTAAACAAATTCCTAAAACACCACTTGGCATGATTGTAAACTAAAAATCTGTACCGATGGCTTCCTATGGCCAACAGCAGTGAGGACATATCCAGCTCACGATCTAAAAGGGACAAAAAGCTAACACTAGATTTTCTATGTGCATAAAAGTGGTTTTAGGACAATCTAAACCTTAAGGGTTTGAGGATGGCTTCCAAAAAACAGTCTAAAGGTTCATATATTTTAATTTTTCACAGAGAGAACAAAATGGATAATGCTAGAGGAGAGTTCACACAGGAGACAGTATCAGATAGGCCTCAGGTGTGTGTGAGCCACACTTATATGCGAGTCACAATAACTTCTGGGAGGAACCTACTTTTGCCACTACACTGCCAGGTATATTTCCTACAATAAAATTGCATTAAAATGGTATAAGAGAAGGCTCCAAATAAATGTTACTTCACAAAAAAATCCTGTTGTTTAAATGATCACATCTGATATCAAAAGTTTAAAATGCATGTGTCTGGAGGGTCTGATTAAGACCTATAAGTGCATTTCTAAGGTGTGATTAAAAGCAGGGTAGCCCTAAAAACTCTGACATATCCATGATAAGATGAGGCAAATACAGAGAACGCCTAGAAGACACTCATGGAAGACATAAGAGGTAAGGTTCCTACGTTGTACTCCATGAGTCAAATCAAGGAGTCCAAAACACAAGTGCTAAGGACAGGATGAGCCTCAGCAGAATTAAAAGTCGTACAGATGATGACAGGACATGCTCTTGGGCTAATGCTAGCTAAAGGATGGACTGCCTAGGAACAGATGGGCCTTCTCTGACTTATCAATGGGCGAGTCCAATGACAGTATCACAAGCAACCCTTTTCAAATAGTGTCTAAAGAACCAGACATGCTCAGAGGAAGTGATCCCAAAAGATTCAGTCATCTTGAACCAAAAGCAACAGCATGCTCCAGTGAAAGCAAGACACGTCCTACCTTAGAATGAATTTTGGCCCAACCCCAATCTCAAAGTTATAAACCTAATGAGACTACACTTTCCAACTCTGTAAAAGGGTGACTAATTCGGGGGGGGAGGGGCAATCTAGATCAGCATCCAGGAATACGGCTCAGAGATGACGGATGAGTTCCACATACAAGACTTTCTACACCCTACATCCAATCCCTCTCATGAAAGGCCAAAGTACTTCAAATCATTTACTTATCACATCTTTTACTTTACTCTCTGATTTCTCTGACATAACTCCAACAAATCAAAAAAGGGTATATGAAGATGAAAAATACAAAGACTATTCAGAAAAGCAAAATGTTGAAGCACTTTACAGAGGTTACTGATGCAAGAAAAAAAATTGCATCTATATAAACCTAAGAGTTGAGTCTACTGTCATCTTGTTAGTGAATAAAACAAATCAACATCTTCTCTCTTCCGGGTCCAGATCCACACATCTTGTTTCTAACCACCATTGCAGTTGTTCCGTCTGTACTTCCTGATCAGGAACACACTGAACACAATATTAAGTTCAAGATAATAACAAGTAGGGTTGAAAAACATAAGATTATCCCTGTTTTAGTTTTTTCCTATTACAATCTGTAAAATAATTTATACCATCAAATCCATTAAGATTAAGATAGTTTGAGCACAATTTTATATAAAGCAACCTTTGTTGACCTATGCAGCTACTTCAGTTACACTGTCAACCATCGAATCAGCCCCAAATGGCTAGCAGAGCGTCTTCAAAAGGCATTTATAAGTCTGACAGTTCCTTAAGAGTTCATGCTCTCCCTTTGCCTTGCTACCACTCTGTGCTGTCTTCTTTATAATCATTCACTTCTTTCTATTGATTCTCAACATTTCTTACATTGATATGAAGCTATTGCTGGCTGAAATAAAGCCGTGCCTTTATGAAGTGTTTCCATGAAGTAATTCCAATCACGAAGACATGTAAGCACCACCTCTCACTGTGGTTCAACCAATGCTTTCTTGTACTTCCAGGACACCACACCAAGCTCGCTGCTCATTCATACTCAGGGGATCCTGATAACTTTAAGATGTATAGTTGATATCCGAAAAGCAGACATCTAGAAATCAGTCTCAGAACTGTTAAGATGGTTCAGTGGGTAAAGTGCTTGCCACAATGCCTAACAAACAGAATTTAATTCCCTGGGAGAAAAAAAAGACTGTTACAAGTTGTCCTCCAATCTGACCTCCTTAGACACATGTATAGCCACATTTACACATGCTCGCACAAAATAAATAGAATGGTTTTAAAAGAGAATACTCCTCTTTCTCCACATCCTAGACAGCATCTGCTGTCACCTGAGTTTTTGATCTTAGTGATTCTGACTGATGTGAAGTGGAATCTCAGGGCTGTTTTGATTTGCATTTCTCTGATGACTAAGGATGTTCAACATTTCTTTAGGTGCTTCTCAGCCATTCAAAATTCCTAAGTTGAGAATTCTTTGTTTAGCTCTGTACCCCATTTTTAATAGGGTTATTTTGTTCTCTATAGTCTAATTTCTTAAGTTCTCTGTATATATTGGATATTACCCTCTATCAGATGTAGGTTTGGTAAAAATCTTTTCCCAATCTGTTGGTTACCATATAATCCTACTGAAAGTATCCTTTGCCTTACAGAAGCTTTGCAATTTTATGAGGTCCCATTTGTCTATTGTGAATCTTAAAGCCTAGGCCATTGATGTTCTGTTGAAGGAACATTCCTCCTTTGCTGGTGGCATTGCAAGCTGGTACAAACACTCTGGAAATCATTCTGGCAGATCCTCAGAAAATTGGACATAGTACTACCTGAGGACCCAGCTATAGCACTCCTGGGCATATACCCAAAAGATACTCCAACATACAACAAGGACACGTGTTCCGCTATGTTCATAGCTGCAGTATTTATAATAGCCAGAACCTGGAAAGAACCCAGATGATCCTCAGCAGAGGAATGAATACAGAAAATGTGGTATATTTATACAATAGAGTAGTACTTAGTTATTAAAACAATAACTTAATGAAATTTGTAGACAAATGGATAGAACTTGAAAACATCATTCTTAGTGAGGTGACCCAGTCACAAAAGAACACACATGGTATGTACTCACTGATAACTCGATATTAGGAAAAAAGCTTGAAATACCCACAATACCACAATACAACTCTGAGACCATGAGAAGCTCAAGAAGAAGGAAGACCAAAGTTTGGGTGCTTCACTACTACTTAGAAGGGGGAACAAAATAATCATGGGAAGTAGAGGGTGGGAAGGGATTTGGGGAAGTAGAGGGGGGAGAGGGGAAAAGGGGGATAGGATCAGGTGTGGGAGGAGATAAGGAAGATTACAGAGGGTCAGGAAATTGAACAGATGTGTGTAGCAATGGGGTATGGAGGAAACCACTAGAAAGTCCCAGATGCCAGGAAAGCAAGAGACTCTCAGGTCCCAACGGGGATGACATTAGCTGAAATACCTAACAAAGGGTAGAGAAAATCAATTCCAGAGGTTAGTCACAGCACCCAGTTGAGGAATTAGGCCAACCCTATCTCAAAAATATGAACCCAGAATTCTTCTTGTCTAAAGGAAATACAGGGACAAAGAGTGGAGCAGAAACTGAAGGAAAGGCCATCCAGAGACTGCCCCACCTGGGGATCCATCCATATGTAGCCACTAAACACAGACACTATTGCTGATGCCAAGAAGTGCTTGCAGACAGGAGCCTGATATAGTTGCCTCCTGAGAGGCTCTGCCAGAGCCTGACCAATACAGAGGTGGATGCTTGTAACCAGCCATTGAACTGATCACAGGGATCCCAATGGAAGAGTTAGGTTGGAGGACTGAAGGAGCTGAAGAGGTTTGCAACCCCAAAGGAAGAACAACAATATCAACCAACCGGATCCCCCAGAGCTCCCAGGGACTAAACCACCAACCAAAGAGTACACAGGGATGAAGCTATGGCTCCAGCTGCATATATGTAGCAGAGGATGGCCTTATCTGGCATCAATAGAAGGGGAGGGCATTGGCCCTGTGAAGGCTCGATGTCCCAGTGTAGGGGAATGCTGGGGTGCTGAGGCAGGAGTCGGGGGGCACCCTCATAGAAGCATGAGGGAGGGATAGGAAAGGGGGGCTGCATAAGGGAAACCAGGAAGGATAACATTTGAAAGGTAAATAAAAAATAACCAACAAAAAATTAAAAACAAATAAATAAAAGAGAATATTCATATCAGAATTCAGACACAGTGAGACCCTGTCAATTAACCAGTCACAAAGTTTCTGTGGGAACAGAGTGAATACAGTGACAATGACCAAACTGGAGCTGATATTCACTAAGCCATATATATATATATATATATAATCTTCACCAGACATTTCTTGTAAATTATTTTTTGATAATATCATGAGAGATAGAGGGTGCTGACCCCTTTAAAGCCACTGAGTCTAAGAGGAGTTATCTTTGCTTTTCTATGAAGCAACAAACATGTTCACCTTGACCACTGGAATATTTCCTCCTTTTCTCAGTTACAATTCTGTCAATGTTCCTCAATGCTGCATGGTTAGTTACAACTCCAACTGAATTCCAATCCTCCCTACATGTCCTTACCGGGATCTGACTATAATTAACCCTAACATTACAAAGAAACTACAAATTAATGTGAACAGGATGTCTTTACATGGTCAAAGAAGCCAAGCAGGCAAGCCACCTGCGGAACACTATGGTTTGAACCTCCTCCTGTGACAAGGATGCCTAGGTGGCATAACCTAGCTAGCCCAGACATGACGGAGGCAGAAACATGTGAATGATCCTAGAGAAGTGATCTCTAAGTCTGGTTACTCTCTCATCTAAATACCCAGCACCTCCAAATTGCAATGTCTTAGTCAGGAAAAAACTCTATTAAAAGAAAAAAGTAACATGAAAATGAAAACAGACAAGCAAATTTAATTTGTCAATCAAAAGTAACCGAAATGTAAGCTTGAAACTATCATTCTGAGAAAAACAGACTGAAAAGAATAAGCTGGATAATTAAGAACCATTAAGTTACTAATGACCACAGCAACACTTAAGTCCTTTAGAACACAGTGCACTCAAGTACATGCATATTCTCACTGCTCAAGTCTAGGTACCCATCATGTTAGAATGAAAAAAATCCTTTAAAATATACTTTGTAAAAATCCAGTCGGTTATGAAATTTGACTGATGCCATCTGTTGGCGAATTATTTTATGTTCCATATGATTCCTATATATGTCCTAATAATATTTTCTACCAAGATTTGAGTAAAATTAAAAAGCAGTGGATATTCTCTCAAGACAATGTAAGGAAGCACACACTCACACACACATGCACACACACAGCTATGTTAAATGCCTGCTCAACCAAATATAAGAAATGCAGCTTCTGCAGCCTGAAGCTATGTTGATGTCTGTGAGCTTTGCAGCCACCAGGGACCACACTGATTTCAGAAGTCTGTATCACGACCTGAGGCCATGGTGATATCCAGGTCCACTCTGCCGTCAAGGGCCAAGTCTGGGTCTGTGGTTTTCCTGAAGCTGGTGTCTGTGTTGATGTCTGTGGCCTATATTACCTCTGAAGTTCATGCAGATGTCTATGATCTATGCTGCAGTCTGAAGCCATGATGATGCTTGTGGGTTATGCTACCGCTGAGGCCATAGTGATATCCAGGCCATGCTGCTGTAGAGGCCAAGATTGGGGCTGGGGGCCGACTGTAGTAGAAGGCCATGTTTGTGGTCTGGGCTGTACCACTCCTGGGCATATACCCAAAAGATACTCCAACATATAACACACATGCTCCACTATGTTCATAGCAGCCTTATTTATAATAGCCAGAACCTGGATAGAACCCAAATGTTCCTCAACAGAGGAATGGATACAGAAAATATGATACATTTACACAATGGAATACTACTCAGCTATTAAAAACAATGACTTCATGAAATCTGTAGACAAATGAATGGAACTAGAAAATATCATCCTGAGTGAGTTGGGGTGGAGTTGTGGGTTGTCACAGAAGCCTTCCATGTCCATCTATCCCAACTACACGTCTGCAGTCATGGATATCCTTGCAAAGGTAGCTTCCTTGCTCTTCACAATCAGCCGGAGAACAGTTTGTGGGACTCCACACGGCTTCTGGCTACAGCTCTTTCTGGTCCTAGATTCAATAAGAAAGCAGGCTGCAGGCCATGGGGAGTAAGCCAGTAAACATCACCTCTCCATGGCCTCTGCACCAGCTCCCGCCTCCAGCTTCCTGCCCTATTTGAGCTCCTGTGCTATGACGGACTACAGCAGAGAAGGATAAACCAAATAAAACTCTTCCCCCATGACTTTAGTTTTGGCCATGTTGTTTCATCGTAGCAATAGAAACCCCAACTAAAACTGAAGAAGACAGGTTCTCTGTCTTTTAGCAACTACTAGTTGCCTGTAGGGAGGCTTCTCTTCATATCCACACTGAGTATCAACTAATGTCATGGTACAGGTGTTTAGGCTAGCCATAGTTAAGATTTCATAGCTGTGTCTCTATGCCATATCGAGACGACACTCTCTCATAAAATGTGCTGGTTCTCGGGCTCTCACAATCTTTCTATCCCCTCTTCAGTGTGTTCCCAGAGCCTTAGTGTACAGGTTGTGGTACAATTTACCAGTTGGAGATGGGCACCCCGCAAAGTCTGCATCCCGCTCTACAGGATGGTTCTTCAGGGAACGGATGCCTCAAAAGCCAACAGAGATGGTACGGACATGGCTAAGTTGGTAAGTGCTTAAGTGACTTAGCATCAAATTTGAGGCCCAGCACCCCATAAACTAGGCATGATGACACAAACCTGTAATCCCAGCACTAGAAAGTTTTAAGGCAGGAGAATCAGAAGATCAGGATCATTCTGAGCTACATGGGAATTTCAAGGCCAGCCTGGGACATTAAACAAGCTGTTTCAATAATATAATTTTAACAACCACCAGAGATGACACAATAATAACAAAATGAACAAAATCAAACTAGAACAACAAAAATATACTTCCAACACATCCATTCCTTTACCTCACTAAGAAGACACAATAATGAAGATATTTGGAGTTGTTATATTTCAAAAACAGGATAGACAAGGGCATCAATTGAAAATATGGATTTCCGTATTTGTGTCCATTGTCTGGATGGAGTCCTTAGAGCAGATGTCAGCAGAGCCTGGGGCTCCTTTCCCTCAAGCTATGCATCTGCCATGGCTACAACACGAGAAATGAAAAGAACTCAAGGCCCTACTTCTATCTTTAGGTCTTCCATACCGGGAATACATCGAGAAAAAGAATGTATGTCCTAGGTGTTCATTTTCAAATACAGCTCATCGTGAACTTAAGGACGCAAAAGTGATTAGAGGCAAGACAAGACAATCCCAGATTAAAATTAAGATATTTTTCCACGTCTATAAAAAGGGAGGAAAAGATAATATAAAAACAATCTGGTAGACACTCAGTAATGCTACACTGTATTAGAAGCCACTAAAAACAGACATCTCCCTTAACAAAAACACAGTAGGTGTTCACTTGGGTATCTTAAGATCTATTAAATGGGTACTTTTAAAGTGATTTTTAAAAGTCATGAATTTCAAGGATCCCCAAAGCTATCGTGCCAGTAGTACAGGCCGTAGCCAATATACTATTTCAGGAAAGCACAGGTCACTGTCAACGCCAAAGGACTCAACTCAGGCGAATGGCTGTGGGGGCTTCGCTACCCAGTCCTTCGAGTTCCAGGCTATGCAGTCTGGTTACTGAAGGAAAGGGCTAAGAAAGGAAACTGGAGAAAAATGAACTCAAGATTTGTAGTATATTGTTATCTTGGAGGAAACTGCAATATAGGGAAATTTCCTCATAATCTACAAAATCTACAGTGCCATGTAGTCTATATTTCCATTCTTCATAAGTTGAACTAGCAACGAAGACTTCTTAAAAACAGGATGTGGAACTCCTATGTCCATATTAAGCAGAGTGTGCTTTTTAAAATAATAAAAGATTAAACATGCTAGCTGCTTTTCTTTAACTTATTAGTTTATTTTGGGAGAAAAGTTAATTCAGAAAAGAGATATGCACACATACTTTCCCTGAACTTGGTAACTGAGATGTCATGCCAGCACAAGGGATTACAGCTAGGAGGCAGCTAGTGCCAGCTGCATTCGTGAACAGTCTAAGCTGATTTACCAAGATTAGGATTTTTATAAATCAACTCAATAATTCATGTCTAAGATGCCCATTAAAGGTATAAGTTGCCCATTAATGCAGGGTTGGGCTGAAAAATGTTGGTATCAGCACAAACTACTGGGATTAATTAGAGAGAATCTCAAGTCATCACAAGATGATAGGTAAATTAATGTAAACAGTATATAAACAGCTTGTAAACATTGTCAGGGGAAGACTGGTGATCCACAACACAACCATTATATACCCCCACATGCCTATTAAGTGTAACTGAAGGAGGTACCAGGAAACACCACAGAGCCAATCTCGCTGCTCTGTGAACATCCTTTGGAGTGCCATGTGGACAACAGGTCCAAGCTCAAAATTCTAAAGAGGGGAGAGTTAAGCCTGCTGCCCTGGGAACTAGGTGGGTAGTGAGGAGAAGGAAATCCAGGCACAACCAGCCCTTGCTTGCTGGAAACAGTCACAGTGGGAGAGATCACCCCCATTCTCCTATACAAGGACCTGCAGAAGAGTACCACAGCAGCACCTGGGTTAGGCTGCATCTGCAGTCACATATAAGCCATTAAATCTGTTTTCCAGTACCCAACTCCAGGGAGTTACATATCAGAGAAAAGGAATGCAGACCATACATTCCACAGATGATCCAGGCTAATAAATGGTGCTGAACTAGACCAGCAGCCTTCTATGGACTATGTGTGACCCGTATGATAGAGTCACATAGGAAGCAGAACATGTATATTTAAACAGATAAATGTATATTTAAAGTTGTTACCATGTACTGTCGAACAACTTTGCACAAAGGCTGAAAAGCAGTAACATAGGAAAAGCTACTCTCCAGTTCTTCATAAGCCTGGCACTTGTGGGGCTCTTTCCCATCTCTGCCAGTCTGATGATTAAAAGGACATGCTTTCACATTCGCTCATAAAATGTTTCACACTTGGATTGAATCTCAGTACTTGTCATTGATTCCCTATATAAGATACTGATTATTTCCTTACTAGTTTGTCCATCTTATCTACTACAAATATTGCCAATGATGGTCATTTCCCTTTTACTCATCATTCTAGTAGTTAACGATTATTCACTAAAAGTTTTCATGAAATGCGTGGTATTTTTGCTAGTGGTTAGCGTGATAACGCACATCGACACCTGCCGAGGACCCTGTTGCCTGAGCTGCAGGAAGTCTGTGCCTGGCTCCTGTCTGAAGTGACTGAATGATCTGACAGACTAATGTGACATGGAGTTGTACTCTGTTGAAAGAGATCCCATTCAGGTGAGCACCCAGGTAGGATCTGTGGGTCCCCTGCCAGACCCACTTGGTGCTGATGGCAGAGAGGCAGGGTGCTACAGGCACCAGCTGGACTCAGCACTGGGGAGCAGAGTTAATAGAGCACACCTGGGATGTGGCTGGGACTGGACTGGCTGGAGACTTGACTATGTGCAAAGACAGGGGCTTAGGACGGGCGAGAATAGGTCAGTAGTTCCTTTCACTCTTGACTTTGGAAAAGAAAATCAATTTGAAAAATGGCCACCAGAGCTGCCAGCCAAGAAGATGGTGAGCATCCAAAAGTGACTATGTGTTCCAATCTGGGTAGCAATCCTACATTGTACTAACACTCTTTTAACTAAAGGCTAAACTTTAAAGGGTATATTGTCCACAGAGAAAGCCATTTTTGATAAAGGTTTGAATTTTTCAATCTGAAACTCTGAGGTATACAGGATGGACAAGGAGGCAGATGTTTGCCAGTGCTTACTGACCTCCTTCTTGCTGCAGGATGGCATGTCTCTCAACATGACAATCTCAGGAGGAAGGTGACAAAGGAAGTATGGGATCTGTCCTCTATGGAAAGCCATTTTTACTTGCCCTCAAATGCACATCTTCAGGAGAGAGGGCAGCTGGAGGACCAGAGAGCCAAAGAGATTTTCACATTAGAGACAGCAGGAAGCTCCGAACCTAGGCAATTAGCTAATAGCTTTCTACATGGAATAGAAGGAGTCAGAGAGGATAAGCTAAATAAGTGCAGAAGATATTGACCAAGTGCGGAAGAAGTAGATACAACATACATAGTACAAGTCCTTAGCTACTTGACTACTCTTCATCATACATAAGGAACACTTCGTGACCAAGTGCTGTAAGAAAGAGACAAGTACATCTCCATCAGTGCTTGCCGCAGTCCTGCTTCTATTTCTGTCCTCCTCCTACCCATCCAGGAAATGCCATGAAGGCTCCCCTACTAACAGTATGAGAACAGAAAAATACACTAGATTTTAAGTCTCCAGGCACCAGTCAGTTGGCTCAGTGGAATTTAAGCCTGGGATACACAAACAGTAACAGGAGAGAACATGGGAATATGCTCGCCTTGTACATGGCATTCAGGAACAGAGATTCTGTGAAAGCAGAAGAAAACCGTTCTACTTTTATTGCCTTGATGTCCAAGAGACCCTAGCTCACTTGTAACCATAGGATTTACTACTTGAGTGAGAGATGACTCTGGATAGAACTTGGCTGTTGTGGCCTGAATCTTTGTGTCAAGCTGAATTCCAAACATCGAACATGTCAGACAGCATTATACAGTGGGGACTTCCAGTAAGTGACTAATTCACAGGGCAGTACATCACAAATGGGACCAGTGTCCAGGTGAGAAGCAGAGACCTAACTTGCCTGTTCCAGAATGTGAGGAAACAAACAAAAGGTGTCACCAAAGAGAAATGAGCCCGCATGAGTCAAGTAAACTACTTGCTTTGATCAAGGGCGTCCCAAACTCTAAAACAGTGAGAAATGAACTTCTGTACCCAAACTCTAAAACAGTGAGAAATGAACTTCTGTATCGTACGCATCTGGAATAAACTGAAAGTGGCTTCCAGGTAAGTGAAGCATACTAGTAATGTGCTTATCTCCTCCATTCAACAAGTCAAGTATTTCCCCACCAATTGATTAGTTCTACATGCTGAGTTAATACTCAGTAATACTCCAACTTGCATCTTAAATCTTTAAGGACAGGTATTAAATATATGATCTTTCCAGCTATAATGCTATGCAAGAACATGGGGAAGCTTCTCAATAAATATTTCCTGGAAAACCCTTCTTTTATACATTACACATATACCCAATGACTAACCTTTCTAAATTTCAAAATATCAACTACTTAGCTAAGTTAACATAACATTCATTTAGAAAGTGCTTAGACAGAGAAGAGAGCTGTTCCAGACAAGCAAGTTAAGTCTAAGTGTACAAGCATGAAGGTGTCACCACACACTTATTCTCTAGGTCAGACTTACACGAGGCAGAGCATCAGGAAGCCACTCTACCAACCATCACCCTCACCAGTAGATCTGGACTAGACTCTTCCTAAAGCAGTAACCCCAGATGCTGTGTGTCTACTTAAACTTACAAGTGGATCCCTAAGGCTAACAAGGTCCTATGCACCAGTGTTCCCACACTCTGCACATGTTTCTCCAACTTCTCGGGGGCAAAACTTGTACCTGAGAACCATATCCAGCTTCAACAGAAAAGGACTTAGGAAAACTAAGGGAAAGCTAACTCACAAAGAATGCCAAACACAAAGCTATGTGTTGCTTCATGCCCCAGAAGATCCAGTGCCCACTTCCAGGACCCATGGATGCTTACTTAGCTTTTCTAACCTACTTTCCTCAAGCAATCAGAATAATCTTCCTGCTTCAAAAACTTGCTGACTAAAATCTTTGACTCCATAAATTGCTCTATAAATAAACTCCCATACCTTAGTATAATGCATAGGAGTCTTTATAAATTCGTTCAAAAATTCCCTTTATTGGAACACAGTGAAATTTAGAGAGTTTTTATAATTCCCAGTGTTCCAGGGTATATTCCAAACCAATTAGTTAAGACCCCCAGGGAAGGGAGATAAGCATCTGCACTGTTTTCTTAATTCCCATTAATTCAAATGTTGAGCAAGCTACTCACTCACCATCACCTCCTTCTCTAGATCTACTCTTTCCAGTCCCACCACAAAACCCACCCACAAGAACTCTTTCCCCCTTTTTCAACGCATCCTCACGATTTCTCCTTCTGAAATCCTACTCCTCCATTAAAGATTGTGCAAATCAACTCAACTCCACCAACAAAAGGGTTCTTTAAAAAAAAAAAAAAAATTACTGTGCCAGGTGTGGTGACCCATGCCTTTAGTAAGAGCACTTGGGAGGCAGAGGCAGGTTATCTAAGTGAGTTGAAAAGGCCAGCACGGTCTACAAAGAGAGTTCCAGGACAGCCAGTGCTACACAGAGAAACCCTGTGGAAAGAGGAGGGATGGGTGGATGGATGGACGGACAGACGGACAGATGGACGGATGGATGGATTATAGGCAACACTAGGAGATCTGAGGGAATTTTAGAAAGAGCACACATGAAGTCCTGAGGAAAATTGGTAGAGGAATGGGTATAGGAGGAGCTGGATGAGAGGAGTTGAGAGGAGCAGTAATCAAAATATTATACTCATGTAGCAAATTCTCAATAAGTTTTGAAAAATAAAAACAGGTCAGAGACATGGCTCAGTGGTTAAGAGCACTGGCTGTTCTTTCAGAGGACTCAGGTTCAATTCCCAGCAACCACATACATAGTAGTTCATTATCATTTGTGACTACAGTTTCAGCAGATCCCCCAACTTTTCTGTCCTCCAAAAACACCAGGCGTGCATGTGATGCACAGACATACATGTAGAGAAAATGCCTATACACATACAAAAATTAAAATAAATCTAAAACGAAAAGGAAAATAAATGTCTAGCCATGGGAAACCAATAAAGGAATCAACAAGGAAAGCACACATTGAATAAAATGTCATGCAGGTCTGTGCTCTAACAGCTTTGAGTATCACATGGGAATCAGCTAAAATGATAAAATACAGCCCTATACTCACTTGATCCAGAGAGGGTTTGTGGATAAGTAAAGAACAAAGAATTAAACCAGAAATAATTGAGGAAGTAAAAAGAAAAGCAGATGTGGCTGATAATGGTCCCCTACTGAAAGACCCTGTGGCAGATCCCAACTGAGGACAAGGGACATTCATATCAACAAAAGCAGATGACACTTGAGCATATGGTTATCTATACAGAAGACACTGAGGCTTCTTTTGAGATGTAAAAAGTATATTCACAATGGTGAGATAGCAATAATTGACACAAATGAGAAAAGAGAAAGATTTATTTGGAACCCACAGTTCGAGAGGGTTTCAGATCACCCTGGTGGGGAAGGTCTGCTAGAGTAGCTTAATTCAAAGCCGTAGGAGCACACTGCAAAAGCTGTTGACATCACTGCAGACCAGGAACCTGAGGCCAAATGAAACCTTTAAAGGCCTACTCCTGATTCCTAGATAGGCCCCACTCCCTAAAGATTCCAGAGCTTTCCAAAATACTGTTCTCAGGGGAGAACACACACGACATAAGCCTGTCGGAACATTTCAAATTCAAGCCATAACAGAGTGACTAGTACTTTGTTCTTTATAGATCAGCTTGCTTTGTTTCCCACAACATTTCAAATAGTCAGACACATCCATTCTAGGATCCTCAAATCCTAGCCACTTGTCACAGCTCTGCACTTTTTACTGCCCATTAGACCAGTGAACACAGGGTGTCCAGGCTGCTCCTCCAATGGCGCCCCTCATTCAGGCCCAGGCTCCTGTGGAACAGGTACACATGCAGTTTGGTGAGCAGCTGAAAGGCTAAGCAAGGCAGGTCTGTCGTTTAGCACTGGGTCTCCAGTAGTTACTTTGGTACTTTTTGCACATAGTGGCACAACTAATTTTTATTTGAACCCCAGTTGGACCTCCTGGAATTTATATTTAGAACCATGGCATTGAAAATCTGAAAGACGAGTCTTCAGAGAACAAGAGCACAGAATAGAGGGCAAGAACAGGCAGTTCCACATTTTCCAGTACATCCTGCAAATAACCTTATTTTTCAAAACTGTCCTCAATGAGCACATTCCCCTCGGCGACAGAGACGAGCTACATTCTTGATGTTTTGATAGTCCCCTGATTTTCCTTTTGTCTTACTCTGATATTCTGCACCATTGTTAACATCTTTTCTAGGTTGGCAATATTGTCTCCAAATATCAAACAATAAGGCCTCAGATAATAAAGGCAATTCCCAGTCGACGTCTCACAATTGGCATGAACTTAAAATGAGAATCTATGAAGAAAAAAAAAGTCTTCTGAGACACAAAGAGTATCACACAAATATAAGTTACAAGACTTATTATGGACTAACGGTAAGCAAAGCCCAGAGGAAATCCTCATTGAAAATGCTTTGCTTTAATTTCTGGGGATAAATGAATGTATGATGAAGCTGCTGTACATCTGAATTAAAAGTACATTCAGAAAAACTGAAGCTTTATTCATAATTTGAATTGCTTTTAGACAATGGTCCCAAGTTATTTGCTTTTTTGAAATTACCAACATGTATTGAACACTAGGTGTAGAAAGTTCATTAGAAGTCAAGGAGCTTTATGTTCCTAAATTTTGTTTGTAGATGAATGCTTATATCATAAAGCCCAGGAGCATTCGAAGGATTTTATAATGTAAGGAAAACTAGATGAGCTAAATTACAACACCAACCACATGTACAATGAGTAAATCCACACAGGACCACAAAGGATGTGTCACAAGAAATGAGAAGTGCAAAACCAAAGCAGGCTCAGGAACTAATGCTGCCTCAGTTGTAACAAGGTCACGCCAAACAGGAACCGCTCCCTCCCATCCTTCCAAACTGTTCTGATCCACACTCTATGCTCGTGATAAAGACAGGTACACACAACTTCCTTAGCTAATTAAACCAAGGTTGAAAACTGAGCAATTCACTTAGGATAGTTTCAAATATGCCAAACTCAAGATAATGAATACAGCTGATGTCTCAATGGCAGAATAGCTATAAGGATCATGTGGTAAATTTCTGATAAAATAACATTTGAGTGTTTATGTCCCAATGCACAAAGAGAAAAGAAAGAGCCCTGTGATCTCACACCCAGGCTGATCTGTCAGGAGAAGTTAGGGGTCAGTAATAGAGCACATGCCTGACAAGCACAAGGTCCTAGGTTTGTGTCGACCATAAACAGACCTTGTCAGTCCGTGTCCCCTGCTTTCCCTACCCCCCTATACACACACACACACAATTCAAGCCATATCACTCCTTCTCCATTTTTGTCATTTCTTAACATTTTCCTCAAACAGTTTCCTGTGACCTATCTTGGCAGAGTGGAAGGCCATCTAGTAAATCTATTGGTAAAACATCCCTTTTGTTTCATGACCCTTCCTGCTTTTGATTTCAAAACAGCCTGCCTTGGACACCAGTCTGCTGGACACCCAGGCCTCCTCACTCCCAATCTAGCCAATATGTGGCCAGGGTGCTGAGTGTGGCCAGGACACTGTCTCCTAAAACCTCCCTAAATAAAGACACAGGACAACAGGAAAGGACTGGTGGAGAAACCATGTTCAGCTCTTCACAGGAAAGAGTCCTTGCAAAGAAAAATTTCCACTCACTCATTCCACATGGGTTTACTGAGCCTAACACTTCTACACATTCAGAATACAATGGTGAATTTCATTTAAACATTGAAAAAGAAAAAAACCCCTCTGCCTGCGCACCTCATGTTCAGATAAAAGGTAGACTTGCCAAACTCTCTTGAGTTGTAGGAAACTTTCCACTGCCCACGTCTCACTGGCCAATGTCTTACTGCACATCTGTCCACCAGTTATCCAGGAACCTACACATTTAAAATTTTCATAAAACTATAAATGTAACCTACTTGATAGCTTTTTCACTATTAATTTTTATGAATTATTAACATTGTTACTAGCAGCTCTTTCACTGTTGCTTCACTTGGCATTCATCATGAATACAGCCTTCCTATTAAATGTGCTTATCTTCGGAATTTCAATTCTACAACGAAATGCACACAATGCATGGGGGTGAGGGGCCATGGAAAAAAAGGAGGAAAAAAACAACCACAGCAAAACCAATGTTGGAGCTGAGCTTTCAATCACAAGTGATATCAAGAAGCCTAACGTTAATGTTCCCTTTACAACCTTACATAGCTTCTCTGGACATGTGGGTCACAATGAGGGTTTTATTAGGATCATGATCATAGAAAATACACACTCAAATAATCAGTCATATTCATCACAGTACATATGCCCTTTAAAACAAAAACACTGCTTTACAAACCCAGAAATAACACAAACTTAACTTTGTATGAAACTAAATTTTGATCCTGAACCATCTCTTTGAACTCAGTACAAATCTCTAGGCATGTGGGACTCTGGACACCAGCAGAGTCCTCTAAAGCTGTCATCCCAAACACACTTCTGCTCCATGGTAAGTGAACAATGTGGTCTGCAGGTAAGCTCAGCATGTATCTGTAGAGGATGCTGTCTGTGGAAGGCACAAGTTACTCAGGGCTCCCCAAGTTCTCCCCATAAGGGAGAATAGAAAAGATGCTAATCTAGAGATCAGGAGTTCCTTTTGGAGTTCCAGTCAACCTCCACCTTTGTGGCCCCAGAAAAGACACTAATCCCACTGGGCTGCAGGCTACAGAAGAAGACAGTCCTACCAGAAGTTTTGGAAGATTACCTCC
Source organism: Rattus rattus (assembly GCF_011064425.1). Taxonomy (NCBI): domain Eukaryota; kingdom Metazoa; phylum Chordata; class Mammalia; order Rodentia; family Muridae; genus Rattus; species Rattus rattus. The sequence continues at coordinate 55,226,281 of NC_046167.1, read as the reverse complement.
AGGAGGAAGGGCTCAGTTAAGGCATTTTGGTGAGGGCTAATTTTCACTACGGATTTGACTGGACTTAAAATAGCCATAAAAAACAAACTCCTGAGTGTGTCTATGTGCTGTTTCCAGAAAAGTTCAATGGAGACGAGGACATTCCCCTGGGGAAGTGAGTGGAGACTCATGTGCTGGAACCTGAATGAAAAAGGAAGACATGGATTGAGCACCTGAGTGCATCTCTCTGTTTCCTGACTGAATAAAATGAGATCAAGGCCTTACACTCCTGCAGTCACATCTTTCTCACTATGACAAACTGTAGCCCTTTAAGCTATAAACCAAAATAAGCCCTTCCTTCCTCCCTCCTTCCCTTCGTTCGTTCCTTCCTTCCTTGGTGCTGCCCCATGGCAGGTATCTTAGTTATGTTCTGCCGTGATGAAACAACATGACCAGAACCACTTACAAAAGGAAGTGTTTAGCTGAGGGCCTGCTGCCAGCTTCAGGTTAGTCCACGAACATCATGGTGAGGGCCACAACAACAGGCACAGAGGCATAGCACTGGGGCAGTAGCCAACAGCTCACGTCTGATCCACAAGTTACAGGAAAAGACAGAGAGACTGGGTCTGGCATAGGCTTTTGAGTTAGCCTACCCTGAACACACATTTCCTCCAACATGAACACACCTCCTAATCCTTCCCAAACAGTTCCAGTAACTAGGGATAAAGCCCTCAAATATATGAGCCTATGGGGGCTATTCTCATTCAAGGCACCATGGCAAGTATCTAGTCCAGAAATGAGAAAAGGTTCTAACATACCTGCCCTAAATTCTCCTGTGGAACTGCTGTGGTGAAGTGTGCTGGAGGCTTCCCACCTAAGCATGAGAGCGATGGGATCCATTGCTTTACCTCAGATGACCTGTGTCATCAGGATCAGGAGGATAAAATACTCATTTCCCTCATTCATCCGTCCAAGAGACACAAAGTCACTATATATACAACACACACAAAAATGCACTAGGCACTCTAAGAGACAGGCATAAAATTCATGATTTAAAAGATAATAGTCCCTACCTTATGGCATATGTCTATGATTCAAAGATAATAAATTGAAGAAAATTGAATTGACAAAAGATTATAACAAACTGTGATTCATCCACAGAACAGTGAAACAGCATCCCAGAGTCTTTACCTAGTGGGATAAAGTAGTATGTGTAGCCCAGGTTAGGCATTCTCCTGAACACAAGACCAGGTGTTTCCACCTCCCTCCCCCATCTGAACCAAATCCCTCTGACTATTACTTGCAAGTTATGAAGTAGTCCCAAAAGTCAAATGCCAATAGGAACCCAGTGTTCATAGCTGAATATACTTGTTAAGTCACCTATGTTGCCTTTAAAAAGTTATTGCATTTATTTACTTATTGAAGGGGAAGCACTGGAATGATGAGGGATGAGTATGTAGGTCAGTTGGTCCTCCCCTTCCACCATGGAGATCAGGAATCCAGGCAAGGTTGTCAAACTTCAACCACTATTACCAACTGAGCCATCATTCCAGTCCACCTACTAGGCCATTTCATCAGTGCTGTGCAGACTTCTTTAAATGTCCAAATCCCCAAAGAGCAGGAAACATCTATAACTTGCTCTCTCCCACATCAGGTGTACTGTCCTACCAGCCCTGAACAGGACAGCTCACTGCTAATGAGATGATGGTATATTCCCACTGACCAGCATCCCAGCTGGACTTCAGCCAATATGCAGAAATACTAGTAAGTTACACACACACACACACACACACACACACACACACACACACACACACGCACACACACACTCCTGCTGGGAGAGGCTGCAATCCTAACTAACCCTGTGGCCATCTGAGAAACAGATGCCTTTGTGCTAGCCTTGTAAATGGTTGTGAGCTTTAGGAAGCAATCTGGAAGCATGTGTCAGAAGCCATAAAAATGTCCCTTCTCTCACCTCATGCTCCAATTTGCTTTCTATTGCTATAACAAACACTGTGACCAAAAATAACATGGGAAGGAAAGGGTTTATTTGACTTAGCCATCCCAACCACAATCAATCTCTGGGGAATGTCAGCTCACACAGAAGCAGAGGTGTGGGAACAATGCCTACTGCTTTGTTCATGCTTTCTCAGCATGCTTTCTTGTTCTTCTTCTTTCCTTAAGGATTTATTGGTTTTGACTGCATGTATGTCTATGTGAAGGTACCAGATCTCCTGGAAGTGAAGATACAGGCAGTTGTGATCTACCATGTGAGTGCTAAGAATTGAACCCTCGTCCTCTGGAAGAGCAGCCAGAGTGCTTGCCCACTGAGCCAGCTCTCCAGTCCCCTCAGCATGCTTTCTTATACAACCCAGGACCATCTCTCCAGGGGTGGGAACAGCTATAGAGGATCCTCCCAGATGACGAAAAACAAAAAACAAACCAAAAAAACTAAGAAGAACACCACCCTATAACACTGTTTCTAAGACTCTCTGGCACAAGAAGCTGAAAGTTATCAATAACTAAAATCTGGAATATACATGTAAACAAGAGATTTAAGAAATTAGTAGTGTAGCAGAACAACAGGATTTTATGCAGCCATAAAGATGACACTGTGGATAAACCAATAAAGGAAAGTGCAGGTTCAAAAAACAACAGACTCAGCTAGGAAAAAGTCACAGGAAAAAGATTAAACTGGAAATGGTTGTTTCAGAGTAGTGGATATGGATGTTTCTTCCTATTGCCTAAGCTTTTTATAAAATTGTTGCAATATTTCTAGAATTAAAAAACAATCTCACACAATTAAAGAACATGCTTCCCTCTGAGAGAGCCATGGCCACAGCATTAGCAGCTAGCTTACTCAGGAGGAAGGTGGCCACTGTCATCTCAGCACACATAGGGCCTCTAGGACTGGGATACGGAGCCTGGGGAGGCACATGGGGCCTGGAGAAAGCAGGCACATGCACATGAAAGAGACAGGTCACATGATGGAGGTGGCAAAGAGGCTATAACGGCCAGTCCCACAGAATTTAGGAGCAGAGGTTGGCACACAGGGCCTGACAGTTAAGATATATATAGCAGTTCCATGGAGAGCCTCCTTCAGATGTTGTACGTATGTATAGCAGGCCCAGAAAAAAGCCCACCAACAACAAAAGCTACCACCTTCTCTCTGCTCACCCCAGAATTACCTTTGAGCTGAGCACCCACAGGCGGAGAATTCCCCTGACACAGGCCATGTGCTTTCCATTGTTATCCATCAAAAGAGCACATACTTCATCTTGGGACCACTGATGCAGACCCAGCCTTGTGCCCAAAACTGGAGTCAACTCTACTGGGAGGATCTTAGGCACCAATGTGCATCTCTTTGGTACTGCACACACACGTATCCTTTTATCCCTGGGTCCATACCTAAATTCTTACCTCGTCTACACCTTAACTTCCTGAGTTCTTGCCCAGGGAGGTGCAAAGCAGACATACCTGACTTAACATTCAAGTTAGGCTGATCTCATGTGACCTTGAGAAAAGCTTAGCCTCTTGAGTCTACATTTGTTCCCACTGCAGTAGCTGAACTAGAGCCCCAGGATTAATATGAAGCTTGTCTGGAATCAATGAGGCAATCTCAGGCCCTGGCACTTATTAATGAATGCTGAAGGTTAGCTATGTGTACCCTTTCTTAAGCCTCGACAGCTGGCACCTCTTCCTCAGGCATATCACCTGAAGATGCAGAGCACAGCCTGACTCTGGGACAAAGATATCCCCACACCCTAGACTATACCTGAACTCAGCTTGCCTTCTGGAAGCACTCTTGTTCCTGCACTGTGAAACCCTCCACTTAGCTATCAGCAATCATCCAATGTTTATGAACAATACTCTTGGGACACAAGTCATGCACAGTTAGTCATTGTTTTAACTAAACTAGAATACTTAAACCACAGTTACCAAGATTAGCACATGTCCTTCCATACGTTGAGTGAATTGAAACTCTGTGACTTCAGAATAGTTCAGGTTCTCCACCGAACAACCTGTGATTACCATGCGGTCCACAGCAGACCAGCATCTGCAACACCCATTCAGTGCAGAAACAGAGCCTTCCTCCAAGCATAATTTGCAGACATAGTCACCTGGACTTCTTGTTCAGCAACACAGGTATGGGTAGAGTCTGAGTCTGCTCTTGAGGTCCCACAAGGAGGAACCAGACTGAAAGGTGTCAAACAAAAGCCACCTCAGAATGTGCAAATACTGTTCAGAGTCTGCAAGTGACAAGGGAAATGGGGTGTTACTGATATCTGGGACAAAGCTTGGAAAAGCAGCACTAGAAAACCCTCAGAGGGCAAGAGACACATCAAAATCCAGCTGAATACCTGTGGTGTCCAGGTCATCTCTGGACACTACTTTCTGCTTTTGTGGGTCTGACAACTAAACTGGAATAATATTTGTTAGTTACAAATAACAAAACTACTTCACACTGGTTACTCCTGCTTCCCTGTCCTGGCATAACCTGGACATCCTTATACCTCAAAGTCCAAAACTCTCCAAATATAAAATCTTTTTGTGCCAACATGACACTATAAGTAAGAAGTACCACAGCTGACTTCTTGACAGACAGCAGTCAAAATGCAAGCTGACTGAAGATAGTGAACAGACAACGTTCAGCCTGTGCTTACAGGTACACCTGAGACCCAGTACATTCGAATGTCAACTGGGTTTCATGTCCAAGTTATTTCACTATTTGTATATAAAATAGTCAAAACAGAAAGCCCAAAATATTGCAGTTCCATCAGGAAAGGGACTGAGGCCAGGTAACATCCATACATACTACCCTGTGAACCCAGAGAGGTCAGAACTGCCTCCTATAGAAATGATGCTGTCTTTCAAAATTCCAGGAGTTGCCAAGGTGAACATGACATCTCCTGCTTAAGGATAAAACTTACCTGGATGAAGCAGAAATCATTTAAGTTGGAGGCCAAGATGGTCTCCACAGAAAGTTCCAGACCAGCCAGGTCTATAAAACTGTGTCTCAGTAGCAAGGAGGAAGGGAAAGAAGGATGAAGGGGCAGGCGGAAGTGGAAGGAAGACCAGAAAGAGGAGGCAGCTAGAACTGGGTAAAGGAAGAGCTAGCAGAACATCTCCAGGAAAAAACAGCTCGTTTTAAAGAGTTGTTGTTGTTGCCTTGCTGTCATTTTTATTTCCAACTTCTGGAATACATTTTAAAAATAACTAACCAGCCAATATGGTGGTCAACAATCTAAGATGCAGGGAAAATAACTATTTGGAGCCAGAAAAGTCAGGCTAACTGCTCCAGGAGATGCTTGGAAGCCCCAGGAGCACAACCTCATTTTCTAAGACTTCGGAGGTGACCAGGTGCCACAGGCTGTTGTCTAAGTAATCTATCTCAGGTCCATCAGTGCCTCTGTCTCACTCCCACCTCTACAAACACCTGTCACCACAGAAATTAACTAAGGGAAGAAATCTGCATAAAGGTTAGAAGAACCATTTCCCATGTCACCACACTGTTAAGAGATTACCTAAATGGGAATGTCATGCCAAACACAGTGTGCTCCTCTCAGAAAAGACCAAGCAGAATCACAGCTGGTGTCCCCAGTAAATGTCATGGGCCAAAGGTGAGTGAGAACCTTCACATCAGCCTGAATCAGCAGACATAAACAGATATAAAGAGGCCTACAATTCCAAGAGTATATAGTATACAGACTTATATGTGCATATATATGCACACAAACATCCAGTTCAAGGAGTCTATGTCCATGATTTCAAATAGATGTGGGTCAAAAATAATTAAGGCCAAAATTAGTCCCATGCTTGTACTAAACACATACGACCAACTCTTGTTATTTCCTGACAACACGGTGTAACAGTTTTCTGAATGGAATGTATAGTGTATTAGGAGCCATGAAGTCATCTAGACATACAGAGCATACTCAGAAGGACACACACTAGTGACATACAAGTAGTACCCTGTTGCACAAAAGAGAAGGGCATCTGTGCACTTTTGTATCTGCAGTGGCTCCCTAGCATGTATGACAGCTCTAACTACATCCGTACATTCCGTACATGGAGTGGGTACAGAAGTCCTTGTCCTCAGCTACTCAACTCAGTGACTTTTAGCCATCAGTCAGACCTTTAAGACACACACAGCAGTATGGCCACAACCTGTCATGCATTTTTGTTGCTGCAATTATATACAATGCTCTCACAGAAAATAGGACACAAAGTAGGGCTGCCATTTCCAAATATTATACCTATCATGCGTCCATTTAATTCTCAGTTTTTGAGCTAGTCTCTACATATAGTGCAGGGTGGCACTGAAATCACCATCTTTCTGCCTCTGCAGGAGTGTGCCACCATGCCCTTCTTAAAACATTCGTTAAAAACATTAAAATAAGAACACACACATACTTAAATCTCATCCCCAAACTGTGGAAATTTCTAAGTAACCTTAAAAATCACAGTTCAATGCGGCCACTATCCTGAGAGAAGAAATGCAAGGGACACAGCTTCTTCCCTTCTGTCCTCCAAATGCCCTAGGACTACACTGACTCTGTGGTCCACTCACAAACAAACCCAGGTCTTCTGCATTAGTACATACATGGGTGTTTCCAAACACAAGGAGAAGGAGCCGAACAGTGTGCTCAGACGACATAAACTTTTAAATGAGAAGCCTTCTAGAACTATCAGAGATAACCTTAAACAGGCAACAGTCTTCAGTTCACACAATTTAGTAGCCACCGGTGATAGTTATTCTTGGTTGTCACCTTGGCTACATCTGGAATTAACTAAGTGCAAACGGCTAGGCACACCTATAGGGGACTTTTTTTTTTCTGAACTAAATCATTAAGTGGGAAGACCCACTTCTAATCCAGATCTTTGAGGTAGGAGGATACACCTTTAATCCACCTATTTTGAGGTGGGCAAATCACCTGTAATGTGGGCTGGCAGTTTATACAAAGGACATGGAAAAGGAAGCTTGTTCTGTCTTTGCCTGCTTGCCTTAGCTCTCACTTGCAAATCAATTCCTTTGCTGGCATTAAAGCCCACTTCTCCAGAATTCCTGTGTACACTGAAGACCAGCTGAAACATCTAGTCTCATGTACTCAACTACTACTGCATTCTTGGGCCTTCCATTGGTAGACCACCATTGTTGGACAAGCTGGACCACAGCCGGAAGGTCATCCTAATATTTACATATATTTATATGTATATATGTATATATGTTTAATTTTCTATATATTTAGAGAGTCAGTACATACATTTTGTTCCTCTAGGGAGCCCTGATTGATATATCACCAAACCCAGAAGGTGACCTACATCTTGCACTGAAATCTAGAGAGGCAAATCTCTACCTGTCCTCTGTACTCTGGAGTGCACAGCTCTCAGAGTAAACTAAATCTCCTGCTATAGCAACCAGCACTAAAGCAAAACCAGGAGAGTAATTTTCTGCCATAAATCAAGATATAAGATTCCCTTCATATATAAGGAATATACCCCAGCAATCCCAGCTAATGAGATTTTTGTGACTCATCATAGTAAAGCATTTAGGTAAGAGCTAAAGAACAGCATTCTAGAAGGAGTTAGGGAGAATATACCCAAGTCCCATACCTTCACCTGTAGTGTGGCACCAGTTGGAGTGGGGATGGGCCCATAGTATCCCTTTGTTTCTGTTTATACTGGGATTGCATAGAGCTTCCTGCATGACAAGAAGCACTCTATCTCTGAGCAGTAGCTCAGCGGGATGTGAGCCAAGGGTACTGGGCCAGGATGTCTTTCTCTCCTCTCAACCCTTCAAGAGAAGCTGAGGACAGAGCACACCCTGGATCCCTGCTTACAAGGCAGCTATGATGAGGCCAGCTCCAGAAGACCCTCTTGTATCCTTGCTAGTAGCAATGTGAGATGCTGGAGACCCTGTGGCATGAAGGCACTCCTTGTCATGGCTCCATTTGTGAAAGCCATATAGCCAGCCCCATGTGTCCCCTTCAGAGATAACCAAGTTTCTTAGCAAAATGTGTGCAGGAGAATGAATGTCCCTATGTTTTCTCTGTGGATAAAAGCTGTAAGTTCACTTTATCTTCTATAAAAGAAGCCCACAGTGTTTGCCACGGCTCCCCTCAGGTTTCTCCAGCTCAAATCAGCTTTACACACTTTGCTTGGTTTTCTTTCAAAGCAAACTTCTGACAGAAAGGGATAGAATAGAGCTATATTTTAAAATTCAATAGAACCAATGCATATTTATTCAAAATGTTTAAAGAAAAAATTTACTCAAGAAAGTCAAAAGGAAAACCAAACAGTGCTGACATTTTTAAGATAATATTTTAAATAAAAGAAACATTTTAAAATATAAACTCAGAAAGTCAGGGTAAAGGCATATAATGGCATTTAAAGATTACTCTATTTTAAATAATATTTTCACTTAAAAGGGGGAAGGCTAACCAGTAGCTCCCAGAACTAACTCTGAAGCAGACTTTGAATCCATTGCTGCTTAGTCTCTGTGCCTCCGCACACGTGTGTCATGGGACATCATTTGGCATCTGATGGGTGAGTGCAAACTCCAATCCACACATACGAACTGACTCCATCTGTGTGACACTCACTTAGCTTCTCTCTGCTTCTTCCTTCCTCATTCTCACACGGGAGACTATCATACCTACCTCCTCGGTGGAGACTGGAAGCACTGTGCACTTGCTTGTGAGAATGCAAAGTCAGGCGGCCTTCACAGGAAACAGTACAGAGAGCCTGAAAAGAAAGACAGAATTATCCTATGGTTCAACAGTTCCACACTGCAATGTATGATGACTAAAAGCAGGGACATGATGAGATACCAGGAGCACACTGTTATGCTTATATCATCCACATGAGCCAAATAAGATGTGCTGTAGCCTAGAAAGGGAAACTGCCCATATGGCTACAACACAGATGACCTTGCAAATATTACGTCAAGTGAAAGGACCCCTCATGAAAAGACAAAAGCTGCATAATTCCACTTAGCAAAGGTACTGACATTAGATATATTCACAGAGATAGAAAGCAGAACAGCGGCTTCCACAGGTCAGGTGGGGAAGGAATAGAGTGTCAATGTTTAATGGATGCAAAGGTTCAGTTTAGAATGACTGAGATGGATGGTTGTGACAGAGGCACAACAATGCGATGTAAGTAATACTAACATACCGCATGCTAAAAATGGCAATGTTTGTGTCTCATGTGCTTTGCCATGACAGAAACATTTCAATATTCAAAATAGAATCATATGTCAGGATCAACACACATGTGCATGACCTGCAGGGCTTTCAGAAAGGCCTGACTGGGGTGATAAGGGATGAAGAATGACAAGTAAGAAAAGCCAGGGCCATGCAGGCCATACGCTGTAATGGAGAGGCACCAGCAGCAAGGAAAGTCAGCTAGTTTCAGTCTAAGGACGCAGTCTCAGGTTGCAATTATCTGAGAGGATTAGGCTGTAGTTGGTTCTTTCAGCACAAGGGTGCATCATCATCCATACTCAGACCTCTAGAAGATCTTGCTATCTCCCCGTGCCTAACCTGGGGAAGGTCTTACCATTGCCTGGGACTGAGTCATTAGGGGTCTTGACATGGCTGTACTCACGTAACAATACACATCTCCTTGGGATTTCATCCACTCCCCACACATCTAAGTTCTCATGTATGGCTAGCACACAGTAGAGACTCTCATGACCAGCTCCCTTCTTACTCATCTGCTCCTTGCCATCCTTACTGAGAGGCTGCTATTCACAAACTGTGACCCTCTATGTCTGAGCTCTCCTTCTAAGAGGAGCCCCTTCCAGCACTGGCCTTCTCTGTCAGGAAATATCCTTCCATCTAAACATCCACTGGCATGCTGTGCAGTCAAAGCTGCCTCGTATCTCCACACTATAAAGCTAAGATGACACCGGAGAACACACTGATTGCCATACTTCATTGCTAGATTGCTCATCTCAAAAACGGGCTCATAGGCTAAGGCTATCACACAGAGCTGACGGGAGGAAGGGGGAAAGCTCCTGGCTCTTATATGCTTCTACTTGACAGCCAGCCAGAGACTAAGTTACATCTTTGATGCTTTTAAAAGTACTTAATGGGGGATGCGTGGACCTCCCTGGGAAGGCAAAATAGAATAGACTTTGAGGATGGATTAGGGACTGTCCTAGGGACAATAGGAATTTGGGGGGGTGGGATATACTGGGAGAGTGGAAAAAAAGGAAAAAGAAATATTTTAGTAAAAATGAAAGTAGAGCTCAAGCCGCTCAGCCTCCAGGTAACGAGTGACACACTGCATTTTTTACCCTGCATGCTCTACAAATCTAAATTCTAAAACAAAGTAAATTGTAAAAACCTGACAAACACTCAACTGAAGTAATTCCCACTCTGACAGTAGTTAGCATCATCTCCAATTGCCTTTCCTTTCTGAGGGTCTTTATGCCATCTTCATACCTCCTCTTATTCCATGTAAACTGAAATAATTTCAATGTTTTCCTTACCAAGGTCTTTGTGTGGATGTAACATACATGCAAGTGCATAAAGGTCAAATCTGCCCTGAATTAGGTCCCAAGATGTATGTGTTCTTCACATATGACTTCCTCAGACCGCTGTAGGCTTGGATTTTTCAAAACCTATTTTAATAGGGGTCTTTAATGCTTCAACCTCCCTTCTAGCTCACCTAACAGAGGTAGGGGAAAAGAAAGGTTAATAGGAAACAGAGGTTGTAGACCTGTTTAGGAATTCCTCTTTGGTGCTACTCCAATCCTTGTTGTCAGTGTGAGGTCCAAGTTGAACCTCTTCCAGGACCCCTTGAATGAGACTCACGGAGGCAGTGATCGAATAGCAAGAGGAGTTTAATTCCGACATGTTGGGGTCCTCCCACTTCAAGGGGAGATGACTCTAAGCAGATTTTAACAGGGCATTATATACCCTGCAAACAACTGGGGCAGAATCTGCACAATGGTAACTAGGCAGGGTACTGTGCACATCTGGTAGAGTGAAACAACTTTCACATTGGACTCAGTGTGCCATTCAAGACTTCCCCAAGGGGGTGTTTGGTTGGAAGCCACAAGTAGCTTTGTGTGACAGTTTGGCATGTAGCTGTTCCAGGAACTAAGCCAGCTTTTGTCTTCCTGGGAGGGAGGGGTCCTTGTGCTGGGAGGTTTGTGGTGGGAATTTTCCCACTGGCCCTAGATTGGCCCCAACTCTCGCTCTTTCAGTCAGTAGTCCAGTCCACTATCAAAACACCAAACACGAATCAGCAGTAGCAGTTCAGTCTGATCTGTACAAATCCGTGAAACCAGGAGGAAGGCATCAGAACACCAGGAGAAGTTCTTTGGTGAGTTATTCTCTACAAAGTCATGACAAGAGAAGATCAGCAATGCTGAGCAAAGTGAATCAATGCAAGAGCTTCTTCCGTGAAGTCTAGCAAAGTGGAACAAGATGAACCCATACAAGAGCCTCATCACACTGTCTATAGGGTTATATTTATATTTTTTCTAATCATCACAAGTCCTATAACAACTGCTTCAGCAAAACATCCTCGCACCATATCTGCTTCAGCAAAACATCACATGACATAACTGAGTCTCCAAAGAAATTTCCACTTCAGACCATCATCCCAAACACCCTCCCTCCTCCTCTCTGCCCAGTGAGAGCTATAACTCTCCAGCCTACAGACTTACTTCCTTCCCCCACCACGTCCTCCCAAGCAAAGGATCACAAATCCAAGGCCTGATCACAAATCAAACAACCTGGAAATATAAAGACAAATGAATGGCTAACCTCAAGTACTAGAATGAGTACCAACCTCTAAATTAAAGATAAAAACACATTCATCTAGTAGTCGCATATGTTTATAAACCTAATGAAATATATGTGTCGAATATACCTGAATTGTATCTTTGGTCATTCATGGGTGTGTGTGTGTGTGTGTGTGTGTGTGTGTGTGTGTGTGTGTGTGTGTGTGTGTAGAACATAAAACTTCCTTTTTGATGATCCAAGAAGTTTTAATTGTTAATGAGATTCATTCCGTGTAGTACTTCTCACCTGTGGCAAACCTAGCACATCTCATTTGTTTTAAAAGGAATTTTAATCACCCAATCAATCAAAGCCTTGACCTTCAGCCTTCAGTCACTTCACTATGGTCAATCAGCACTGCAAATTCATGCTGTAACACTTCTGTTGGCCTCAAGCTCCAAAACGTCCATGACAAGAATATAATTTGAGCAAGCCCTCTAATAGATGAAAAAATGGTACACACAGTTTTGAAATTGGCTTTTGCCAAGATATTACATCACCACTAAGTAATAACTTTTCCTCCATTGGGAAGTTTAAAGACTTTGAAACAATTTAAGTCTATACACACTGAAATTTAAAAAATAAAAATAAAAATAATTTCTAAAAGAAATAACCTATTTGGGGGTTTAAATCATTTCTCTTCTACATGCGGGAGTCAGGATCCTCCCCACAGTCAACGCAGCCTCCATGCATGCACTCATGGGTGCCCATTCTTTCTGCATCACCCTCTGTCAGTAGAGAAGGAAGCTTGCATCTTGCTTTGGCCAAGGTATCATGGCTCAGTCACCTCAGCCACATTCACACAGAGCCACATTTCTCCCAATAAGACCAAAAGCAACTCTCTTGCAAACCCCACCCAGTGGTGGCTCCTGTTCTTTTCAGGGATTTATCTCTTTCTTTCCCAAGGAACAGACTTAAGTATCTAAAAAAGCTTCTTAAACATTTTCCACTCACAACACTTTGCACCAGAAAAATTTTACACTGCCCTGGATATATAGTATATAAAACAGATACATAAATCAAATATGTACTGGTAATAACTCATTATAAATATATTTTAGAATATTTCTTAGTATATTCCTAATTAGACTGTTTATTATATGAAGTAAATTTGTTTATTTTTACATAAAGAATTCAAATCTGGCTTGAAAGTATAACCCTCTAGGACACAGATGAGATTATCTTCAATGTTTTTGGAGCTGATTGGTATGTTGATTTTATAAGTATCAACACTGTGCAAGACAGCCACTTCACACAGATGTGCAGCAAACAGTGGCAGGAAGCATATTTAAGACCACATCAGAAACTGCTGAGACTGTGTCCTAACAACAGGCCAAAATCTATGGAGTCATGTTTTCCAGAATTTAAGTCTGCAAAACAAACAATTTTCAAAATGATACATCCTAAGACAATACATATCAAAGAAAAACCAATTAAATCATGCTGAAGAATAAAAGTAGAAAATATTATTTGTTTGAATAATGAAAGTATTTGATTTCTATGAACAAAGAAAAATTTGAAAGCACAGTTTATGAGCAACAACCACCAGCACTGCAACGTGAAACTTCCTGAATCAGAACCCAGGCCTTGCAGGAAGATTTAAAGTCCTCAGTGTATAGTGTACACAGGACGGGACAATGTGCCTGTGCTGTGTGCTCAGAACAAAGACAGCAGTGAGGTCACCTGACACAGCACAGATGAGTGTGGCGAGAACAGGTTGGACTTTGAGTTAATTTTTGGTTGGTGAAGGTTCAGAAACTGCCGCTGTGGCCAAAGCCTGCAGAACTCCCACCGGCAGTTACACGACCCCATAAGGCAATGCAGTTTCAGACACTGACAGCTGTAACATGCTTCTCCAATTGCTCACCCAGCTGTCTGTCAACCCGGGGAGCACTTGACTCCACTACACTGTTCTGGGAGTGATTTCTACCAATGCTGCCAGCAGCCAATGTGTTCAACACAGTAGCCACAACTGTGTTTACCAGATGTTCCTTCTTCAAAACAGGGCCTTCGCTGGGTGTTTAAGGGTCTCTCATTCTGCCTTTCTCCCACCTCTCTAAATATTTCAACTTAGTCTCCTTCAAAGACTCTTGCCCTTCAATCATCCCTCTCAGAGTTCCATCATTGGCTATTATAGTCTCTGCTTTTTATCTTTTTGTGGTGTTTTGGTGTAGGTTGACGTCTTTATGTAGGATGGGAGGTACAAAATAAAATGAGACCTGTCATTGGTTGAGAAAGAAGGATGGGAGGGAGAAAAGTTCTAGAAAGAGGAGAAGGAGCTGGGAGAACATGGTGGCAGATGTTAAGATTCTTCTCTGTGCATAGATAAAGGTTATGAATATTTTTAAGGGATGGGTGTGTACAGGATTTTGTGCTGTCTAGATGGGTAAATTATATCTTATAAATTGGATCAGAGATTATTGTGTGGTGTGCTCTTTCATGTGGCAACTTAATTGAGTTCAAGAGACGGTACCATGGCTGGATGTACCAAGCTCGCATGGAACTGGGATGTGTAAGCCTGGCATGGTTACAAGGAAAGCAAAGCAGCGCGGCAAGGTGCCACATTAGAACGGCTTGGGGACTGCCTGGGTCAGAGAGTACTTGGGGGCAGCATGGAGCCACTGTGATAAATTAGCACTAGTTCCTATGGCGTGTCCTCCAGGATCAGCGAGGCCTGGGAGCAAAGCATGGAGTAGTATGCACAAGAACCAGTCATGCTGCTTCTTTTTTACTGCAACATTCTGGTCTAATCTATCTTCGAGTATCATGATCTTCAAATGTCAATATGTCAGGGTTCCTCAAGGATTTCAATTCACTACAGCATCCCTTGGAGCTTCAGCCCACTTGTGTATCCACGTGTGGGGTTTCTACAAGTGGGTGTACCTTGGAGATGTTCTACTTGGCCAATCCAAACTCTATCCCCAACTTTGCTAATTTACCAGCTGGGACAAGGTGGATAAGGCGCTCCACCATGAAAACTGAGGGCATCGTTAGTCTTCCCTCTCTCCTTTCCTCCACTGCTGCTGCTAAAGCCATCATTGTTATCTGGATTATCAGAACATCCCACAAATACACGTCTGTGCTGCCCACGTATCAACACATGTATCCCTGACCAACAACGCTGGCTACTGTCAAGATTATCTATTTCCTAAGAGTCTCCTTAGTTAAAACTCTCTTGAAAAGAGTGAAGAACTTTAGATTCATAATTTGTTTCCTGAACATCTGACAAACCTCGTGTCTTGTTATCAACTATCCCTCACCAAACACCAACCAGCCAGAAACACAAATCCATGTCAACAGTATGCAAAGCCAAGAGAAGTCCACGGATGCCTCGTAGCTAAATCCTGCTCACACTAACAACCTCTGAAAATCTCCCCTCTGCCTGTCTGTAAGGGTGACCCTACTCTCAGAACTTACATCACCACGGTGTCTACAGACTCTATTGAACTTGCTGACATTAATCTCTCTCACTAAAATATCCATTCTTTGGAGGAAGGAAATGTGTCTTCCTAGGCTTTTATATCTAACTAGCACATATTAGTATAATAAATCAATGAATTTTTGTAAAGAAACATTATTTTTCAAATATATTGAATATTTAATTCTAAAGGCAACAAAAGTAGATAAATCTCTAACTCATTAGTATTACTCAATATTACCAAAGAAAATAGGGAATTATTTTTCATAAAGTAGGCTGAAAACTTCAGTGTACTATCATTAGAAAAAGGTGAGCAAATACTCATCTCTCTGATATTAAACAATCTAAGGATCTGAAATTACCCAGCCTCCCGCCAACCCTGTGGCACCTTGCCATGAAAAAAGGGCTCAAGGAGCAGGGGATTTTAGAATGGTGTTTAGAAAAGCTAGAAGAATAACTCGGAGCTGGGGACTGAACCCAGAGCCTTGCGCTTGCTAGGCAGGCGCTCTACCACGGAGCTAAATCCCCAACCCCTTTCTGCAACTTTTTAAATTGGCACCAAAGGAACTAAGAAGAGGGGATATTAGCTCCTAAGGCTAACCTCACTGGCATCAACCAATGATACATCACCTAAACCATGGCATGCCAACATCATCCAATCACATGTTATCTGAACAGTACTATCACACTAGAGCCCTGTAATTCATGCAGAAAAACAGAACTGTGTACAAGTGAGAAAGCACAATTTTTCCTGTCTTGTTTTCAAATACTAAAATCTTACAAATAAGCATTACTCTGTGTGTGTGTGTCTGTCTGTCTCATTGCTGTGTGTTTGTGAGGGTGTCTCTATGTGTGTCGGCATGTCCGTGTATCTCTTTGTGTCTGTATTTTACCATGGATTAAACACAAGGTCTTTGAACATCATAGGCAAGTGCTTTACCACTAAGCTACATCCCAAGTCAATGAATTTTTAATTGCCAATTAGTTTATTTTTATTGAATATTTTTTATTTACATTTCAAATGTTATTCCCTTTCCCAATTTCCCATCCATAAACCCCATCCCATCCCCCCTCCTCCTTCTTCTATGAGGGTCTTCCCCCACCCAATCTTACACCCCTTCCTGCCTCCCTGCACTAACATTCTCCTACACTGGGGGGTCCAGCCTTGGCAGGACCAAGGGCTTCTCCTCCCATTGGTGCCTAACAATGCTATCCTTGGCTACATATGCAGCTGGAGCCATGGGTCAGTCCATGTGTACTCTTTGGATGGTGGTTTAGTCCCTGGGAGTTCTGGTTGGTTGGTATTGTTGTTCTTATGGGATGGCAAACCCCTTCAGCTCCTTCAATCCTTTCTCTAACTCCTCCAATGGGGACCCAATTCTCAGTTCAATGGTTGGCTACGAGCATTCGCCTCTGTATTTGTCATGCTCTGGCAAAGCCCCTCAGGAGACAGCTATATCAGGTTCCTGTCAGCATGCACTTCTTAGCATCAGTAATAGTGACTGGGTTTGGTGGCTGTATGTATATGGGCTGAATCCTCAGGTGGGGCAGGCTCTAGATTGCCTTTCCTTCAGTCTCTGCTCCAAATTTTGTCTCCATATCTCCTCCTATGAATATTTTTATTCCCCCTTTTAAGAAGGACTGAAGCATCCACACTTTGGTCATCCTTCTTCTTGAGCTTCATGCGGTCTGTATGTAGATTGTATCTTGGGTAATTTAAGCTTTTGGGCTAATATCCACTTATCAGTGAATTATATGAAATAAAAAGTTTCTGCACAGTAAACAAAACTATAAACAGAAAGCCAAACTATACTATGGGAGAAAAAAATCTACCAGCTATAATTCAGACAGGAGATTAATATCTATAATATATAAAGAACTATAAAACTTAAATACAAAAAATTACTCATCAACAAAAAGGCTAGAAAAATGAATGGTCTGTTCCTCAGAGAAGCAATACAAATGTCCAGTAAGTATTTTAAAAATCTCGGCATCCAAAAAAAAAAAAAAAAGAATACGGAAGGGGTTGGGGATTTAGCTCAGTGGTAGAGCACTTGCCTAGGAAGCGCAAGGCCCTGGGTTCGGTCCTCAGCTCCGAAAAAAAGAAAAAAAAAAAATCTCGGCATCCTTAGCCATCAGAAAAATGCAAATTAAAACCCATTTGAGATTCTATCTTCTGAATGGCTATCATAAAAAGAAAATAAAATAGAACAGCCATTATAGAAATCAGAAGTTTCAAAATAGACTATCACATTACCCAGCCATACTCAGCTCAAACACAAAGGAATGTATATCCTCTCATGGAGATAGCTGCACATCCATGTTTATTTATGCATTATTCACAACAACATGGGATCATTAAAAGGTGGATAATGAAAATGAGTATACACAAGGAAATTGTATTCAGCTAAAAAACAAAATTAAATCATTAAATTTGTAGGAAAATGGATGGATCTAGAAAGTATTACATTGAGATAAGCCAGACTCAGGAAGACAAAACTTGTATGTTCTCCCATAAATAAAGTCTACTTTACACTGTTTATACGTGTGCATGGTAAGTGGGGTGGGGGTGTGGATATTGGCTCTAAAATTAGAAAGGAGACCATGAAGGGGGAAAAAAAGCACTGAAGAGAAGGGTACAGTTGGAAGGACACATGTGATCGCAGTTGAGAAAAGAGGCTGGGAGATAGAGAGCTACAGGGAGGGAGTGGGTAGGTGTTAGGGATGTAAAATGCCACAGGTGACTCCAGAGGGTAAAAGACTGCATGAGGGAAAGTGCTGACCACTAGGAAGCTATCAATGAACTTGGGAAAGCTGATGCAATGAGGAATCTGATAAAATTAAACATTCCTAAGTGTTATTTGTTAAAGTCTATGCAAAAAATCATAAATAAAACATTGACAAGCAGAACCCTGTTAATTGTTCTTGGAAAAACAATATTGCAGGGGAATGTGGGATAGGACAGTCACACACAGAGTATAGGGATACGTGTTATTGGAAATTCATTTTTCCAATCATATGCCCACCCCCACCAGACTCTCCAAAGGCTTCTGATAAACGCTGTAGTTTTAGTGATAAACTACACTAAAGTACAAAGAGATCACTATTGCCTTAATTTTATTCCAATGCATCAACCAAAACTCCTCGAGAAAGCACAACAGTAAACACTCCACAGTCCACCTTCTGAATGGAAAAATGGGAATTCCCCAAGGCCAGAACGATACCAAGACAGAATTGCAAAAACCTCTGTAAGTTATGAAAATACATTCCACTCCAGAGAAATGAATATTCAAATGTTGAGGTCATTTTAAATAATCAAGGATTGGAAAAGATCCAGTACTGTAAGAAAAAGAAACTGCTAATAAAAATTTAATTGGAAACAATTTGGGAAAATCCATCTCATTTTTAATGCATATATCCTTTAATCAGCAATTCCATCGTAGCAATTTGAACCTGCAAATAGACCTATTAAGCAGAGGAAATAACGCACAAACAAGAACATTCACTAAATGAAAAGAAGAAGGAAAAAAGTATGTATCTGTATGTCTAGGGACTATCTAAGTAAAGTTAAGAAGAGCTAGGGACTATCTAAGTAAAGTTAGGAAAAGCTCTTGTAACAGCTCCAGCTGGGAAATGGTTTAAAACATGAGTGAGGAATTGATGTGTGTGCAGCACAGCTGACCTTGTGGAAGTAATGCAAACAGAGTTCATATGCATGCATAAGACAATGCATAACAATTATGAGAGCTAAAGGACACAGGCAGGGGCTCCTTTCTCACACACACATTCTACCTTCAGAACTCCACAAATGCATCACAGCCTAACTCTCGTGACCTGGTGGTGCTCTCTGCATCCTGTGCCCTGAACAGCTTTTGGGGCTTCTATCCTGACAATCTCCGAGTCACTTCTCTCTCACTAAAACTGAAACAGCGTAAAGATCTTCTGTGCCTTGCTTCCAGATGAGTCACAGCACCAATCCTGATCGGCCTTTCAAAAATGAAGGTTTATTTGGCTTCCAAAGTCCAGGGACTTCCAGGCCTGTCAAGTGTTCCACATAGGCTTGAGTCTCCATTTCTCCCAGGAACTGTAACCCACGCTCTAGCTAAACACAACAACCGTTAAGTTCTTCCTAGCACCAAACCTAACCTTTCCTGTGTCCTCTATAGGGGCTGTATCATTCGTTCCATGGACGTGAGTCCTCCCCACCCTCACTGGTAAAATAGCCTGCAGCCCTCATCATCACAAGAACCAGCACTAACTCAGAAGCCTTTCCCTCATGCCCTCCCAAATGGTGCAGTCAGTATATGTGCGGACCTTTGTAGAGAGCTGCGACGTGCCATGCCCCAAAGATGGCGCTGGCTTCCGCCTTCCACCCTCCCGACGGTGAGCGCTCCTTGTAATAAACAAGTCCTTACTTGGTATGCCTGCCTTGCCTGCTAGCTTCCGCATAGTGACAGCCTGTCTACATGACCCTCGTGGCATGCTGAGGTTGGTCAGCGTTAGGTATTTAAGCTGATGCAGGGCGTTTCCCAGAGAGAGAGAATAAGCTTATATCAAGGATCCTGAATAAACTGCATGAAGATCTCTGCTAGTCGTGTCTTCCTTGCTGGTCGAGGCTGGGCGAGACAGACCTTGGGCACAGGCTGCCCTTTAGGCTATGCATTGCTTCTTTCCCCTACGTATCCAGGCCAGGGTACCTCCTGCTCTTCCTTGAGTCTCTTGAACTCAAAGATGTGTCCACAGCAATCTCCAGAGCAAGGCATCTGGGGGAAAGGAACACTCTTTCAATCCAAATATTCATGTTGCTCATTAAATGGCTGCAAATCCATTTTAAAATCACTGATTCATATGTACTGCTCTGCAAGGTGGACCAGTGTCTTTAGGCTGATAAACCAGAACATTTTTTAAAAGTGTGACTGTTTTGGTCTTTCTTGGCAGAAACTGGTAAAAAGTTTGAATACCAAGTATATACTCGAGAAATTCAATCTTAGCACCTGTCACTTAAAAGTAATTTTCAAGAATTATTATTTTCTTAAATGAGAGAAATGATCAGACTCAGGGAGAGATGTAAGGTTAGTGATGGCCAGAAGCGGTGAGTAAATTGGATGGCTCTGTGTCCTTAACAAGAAGTGTCTCCCATTTCCCAGTGTGAGACAGTTAGTGGGCTGCAGTCATTTTAAATGACATGATCACTGAAGACACTCAGGTGGCCTAACAGTGGCTATGGACACAAGTTTTTCATGCATGGAAAGCTTGTAGGCAGGAAGTAGAATGATTACTGAGCGCAGGAAGTGACAGAAATTAGAATCACTGTATCGGATATTTAAAAATCACCTCTTGGGTGATTTTTTTTTTTTTTTCAGAGCTGAGGACCGAACCCAGGGCCTTGCCCTTGCTAGGCAAGCGCTCTACCACTGAGCTAAATCCCCAACCCCTTCGGTGATTTTTAAAACTTTCTGAGGAAAGCACAGTGGTGCTGCTATCCCATACTGTCAGTGCATGTTTAGTGTAAGTATACATAAAAAATGGCTAAAGTGGGAAATGTTTCTGTTATATGC
The DNA here is from genome assembly GCF_011064425.1 of Rattus rattus. Taxonomy (NCBI): domain Eukaryota; kingdom Metazoa; phylum Chordata; class Mammalia; order Rodentia; family Muridae; genus Rattus; species Rattus rattus. The sequence continues at coordinate 55,205,528 of NC_046167.1, read as the reverse complement.
TTCACTACAGCAAAAGCATCCACCCTAAAACATGGCGACAAGGCTTTTTTTTTTTTTTTTTTTTTTTTTGGTTCTTTTTTTTTTTTCGGAGCTGGGACCGAACCCAGGGCCTTGCGCTTCCTAGGCAAGCGCTCTAACCACTGAGCTAAATCCCCAACCCCAAAGGCTTATTTTTAAGGCAGTAAAAGGTGCAACTCTAAGCTCTTTTTATCTCTTATCCTTAGACCTGAATAAAAAAATATAAACACAACAGCCACCTGTCAAGTATGTCAAACACATTATAGGTCTCCATCATACCTCTTGAGTGGCATGTGCTGAGTGATCTCAGCAAATCTGATTAAAGTCTTCTGCTAATTCCTCATTAAAGCTTACCTTTTTACTTGGAAGGGCTAAGGTGTTAGTCAAGTTCAATGTGACAATTCTCTTTTTAAATCTTACTCTTCCCTTGAAAATGGTTATCCTCTAGGATCAACCCATGCTGCTGCTAGCCACATCTCATGAAATGAAAATCCACACAAAGTGCAGAGCACCTGAACGCAAAGTAGATCCAGCCATGTTTCAGAAGACAGTCTCTCAAAAGTAAGCCCAGGAGGGCTCCAGTCAAATCAAGTAATGCAAGTAAAATACTAAAACCAATGACTACATAGAAAACTCAGTCAGACATCATTAAATTATTTAAGACTATCAGATTATTTACAGATTTCAAGTAAATCATACAGCCAAACAACTATGTGTAGAAAGTGAGTGATATGCACAGTACCATCTTCCCAGGGTCTTTCTAGCTCTAGAAATTACCAGTGTTTGCTGGCACAATAGTCCAGTGACAATGTTTTCAACTGTCAGAAATGAATAAAATCTTATCCTAAAGATATATGTTATCAAGCAATCACTAGCCATCTGTGACTGGTTAATTAAAATTCTATGAAACAGAAAGTCTGTGCCTCTACTCCGCAGGCAGGCTGCAAGCACTCCAGAGTTGCTGTGGCAGTGGCAGTGGCTGGCTTATTAGAGAGAGAAATAAGAAACATGTCCACCACCAGACTGCCTGCTAGACCCCCTCCAGAACTACTCAAAACACCTAAGTGCCTTTTTCTGAAACACACCATCATCCTGCTTCCTTCAATAAATGTTTGTAGGGTACCTGTTTTGTGATGGGCACTGGGCTAACTGTAGACAGAAAAGTAACAATTTAAGAAAGAGACTAAAGAGAAACCTTAAAAAAGGTGGGGGGGGAAAGTATGTTTTAGATTTAAAAAAAAAAAAAAAAAAACAAGGGACGCTTATTTAAGGAAGCAAGGTTTAAGCCCAGATTAGACCAATAAATCTTCACAAAAACAAGACACAAACCAAGTTCCAAGACACTGGGAACTGAGCACCATGGTACTCAGGGCACGAATGGCTAAGCATATTCTAGACAGTAAATTTAGTATATTTTGTAGCTGTCTCATTAACTTGAAACACCAAGCAAAGTATTTATCTGACATTCACATTTATTTCAAGGGGAAGTTAGAGCACAGCCCATATATAACCCAAGGCACCCTCCTCCTTCCTTTAAATCACCTGTCTTTTGGTAATCTCATTTCTTGACGTATCAACTTTGAGTGGGCATGTACAAAAGAGCTATTAATTTTGTTGCTTCCTAACAGTGGAGAGAGAGACGTGAATGAGCTTCTAAATCACTGTGAATTTTAAATGGCCGTGTCCTTCCACACCACTGTTATCATGGGCAGTAGAGATATTTTCGTCATAGGAACTTCTATTTAAGGGCATTATCATTATTTCCACCAAAGGCGAACAACCACACAGCCTCCAACAATTCTGAGCTGCTGAGAAGAATAAATCAGAGTGAACAATCCTTCCTACTTGGTGGCAATTGGTAGGCCCCTCAGCACAGCCACTATGGGAAATGGCAGGGGGAGGAGGGTAACAATCCTCAGCCTTTAGAAGACCATTCTGATGACAAACTTGAAACTCTGCAATTCCTCAGTGCCTGACTGAGAGGGGCTCTAAAGGTATCTAAGTAGGGAAGCAAACCCTCAAAGAGCAAACCCAGCACCAAGGAAAATAAATCTAAAACATTAGCTCTTCTGTGTCTCCAGCTTACCAATTGCGTATCTCAAGACCTTTCAACCTCAATTCTTTTAGGTAGAGTTAGGTTTTAACTTATGTGAAAAATAAAACCCACTAAACCATAAACATATGTATCCAGCAACTCCCAGGTCCATTTACATGAATTCTGAGGTTCTATCATCTCCTTCTCTTTGCCTTTTTCACTGAAGTTTTCTGACATGAGATCATCAGGTCCCTCGTGGTATTCACTACAGTACACCAACTTCAACCCAAGCCACCTTTGGAACCCACGAGCCCCTGCAGAAGACATCCCTGTGACCCCTGAACAGACTGTAGGAAGGAGAGCTACAGAGGACCACTACAGCCTTTGTCCTCTGGTATATGCAGGTTCTCCTGAGCATGACAGGAAGATGCCACCCTCCTCTCTTCTTCCATGGAGCTGAGCTACCCATGTATTTCTCTCTTTGCTGAATCTCTCTTAGAGGAAAGAAAACAGAACCCACTCTGCTAGAAAGTGTTTGCAAATGCCACATCTCTTACTAACTGAAGAATCAAATGCAAAAGACAAGCCGTGACAGGCTTTCAGTCCTGTGCCCTATTGTACTCAAGATGTAAAGCAAATTAACAGGACTCGAGACAGTAAAGAACTGTAAATGACAATGCCAACGAATGTACTTTAAATCCACACACCCAAACATTCACGCGCAGAGACCCTCTGTCTAAACATATTGCAATAATTAAAATTCAACTTCTTTCAAGTAAAGGCTCACTAAGGTGGACATTCTAAATAAAATATCAGACTATGACACTCACGGTGCCCACTGTTTCAGAAAAACAAAGGAGAGTAGTGTTCTTAGACTCTACTTCCAAGTTTCTCAACCTTCCGATGCTGCGAACTTTAATACAGTTCCTCATGTTATGGTGACCCCCCCAATAATAAAATTATTTTCATAACTACTTCATAACTGCAATTTTGATACTGTTATGAATCACAGTATAAATACCCTCACTCCTCGCAGGTTGTGAGTCACTGCTCTCCACTGTCTCTCGGGGTAAGGAGAGGACAGACAGTTTCACGTCACCTTAGACTGAAGAAGGCAGGAAACGTCACTATTTATGCCTGTGGACACACAAGCTGGAGAAGATCAGGACTCACTGTAGACCTAGGATGACAATCAATCCTGCATTTCAAGATGATAATGAAGTAACTCGAAGTGTCAATGGCCGGGCCTCTGTGAGCTGACTTGGGTTTGGAAAGTGGACTAAACCATAACGGAAGAAATGTTTTGGATAACCACTGTGCAGGTTACACAGAATGGATCCTCACACCAACTCACAATTACTTGTTTCTCAGCACTCCTGTCATTTACTCGAGAAGGGATTGGAAACAGGCTATGAATGCCCTTAAAATAGGAGCTGTGAAATGGACAAAACTATGTTAGGGTTACATGGGCAGCAGTGCTGAGCAAGTAGAAAGCAAACATGTTCTTCCATGTTTCAAACTAAACACCCAGTGGGCAAGCCAAGTACCATGAACACCTGAAAACACTTCCCCTAAGCCTGGTACTCTGGTAAGATGCTAGTACACAAAAGCTCAGTTCAGATTCAGCATTTCAGCACACTCTATGCCCTATGAAGATGACTTATGAAGCCTCTGGGCCGGGTGTGTTAGACTTAAGTTCTGCTTCACACTGCTGCACTCGACTGAGAGCTTATACCTTTCTCACAAGCACATGTGTCCTTGAAACTCGGAAAGAAAGCACATCTACAGTCATCCATTTGGAACTGCTGCTCCTTTTCCTTCCTCAAACAGGCTCTAAATCTCTGAAGCCAATCCCCTTTATTTCAAATGCAAGCCATTCTGCAGTTCTACATGGCTACTTTAGCTGGGCTTCAATGTCTTTTAAGTCTTTCAGATGGTCAAAGGTCAATAGCTGACTTGTATCGAAGGGATGTCTGCACCTGACTAGTGACAAAACATCCTGTGAACCAGTCACGTCTACACATGCACGAGCTTTAAACAAAACTCTAAGGCTCTCACTCCTTGTAGCTTTATTCCACGCCTCAGTTACCAAATAACTGAGGAGAAAAAAGAAGTTAATTACAGAGTGGCATCCAGTTGAATCTGGCTTACGTACCAGAAGAGGTAAAGAATTTCCTTGTGTCACAGTATTCTGAGGTTGGGGAGTTAATGTAGTTGGCACATATGAACATTATGTCAAGGCATACCAATCAAATCTGGTCCCTGGGCTACACTGTTAATAGTCGGGAACATATAGATAGAAAGAAACCTGGTCCTTCTCAGCTGATGGAGTGTCACCAAATCTCCTCTCCTTGGAGATCCCAAACCCCCAACAGCCACCACTTACTTGCATGATTGCTGATCCAGCCAGGTTGGAGGCAGGAGCATCTCTGTTTCAACAGTGGTTGCCCAGCAGTCCATGCTGCACTGGACGATGCAATCAATGTAAACGGAAGCTGGAGCGCCGATGCTCAGTGACTCTTAAGAGGTCACACCCAGTAAACCCATGCACAGTAACTACTGATCATCACTATCAGCCTGCTATGCCTCGGCACCTAGGAGACACACACTGACCCTGTCTGGATGGGGTTTCCAGAAAGCTTTAACTGAGGAGGGAAGATCTTGCATGAATGTAGCCACCACGCCCTGGGCTGGGATCCAGAACTAAATAAAAGGAGGAAAGAAGCAAGCAGGCTAAGGACTAACACTCATCTCTCTGCTTCCTGATTACAGATGCAATGTCAACAACTGTGTTTACTCTAGCTCCAGTGAATTCCCTGAAAAATGAACCCTCACCCTCAATGGAAGCCAGAATGAGGCCTTCTTTAACCCTTTTTAGGAGGCAGGGGACAGGGGTTTGTCACAGCAATGAGAGTAATATACCACAGCAAGTTTAAATTAACACAACCTGAAAACACATTTAAACCATGTAAGGAAAAGTACGCTCTCTAGCACAGCAACAGAGCACACTATAGCATATATGGCACCCGGGCCTGGTAACCACAGCTGACTGGGGCAATGGCTCACTGCCAATACACAGCATTCCAGGGAAGGTCTTCTCATACATCTTTGGCCCTGCAAAGATTCAAGTTAAAATAAGTACACATTTCTATGCAGTCAACTCAATGTGAATTTCCCATGCTTTTGTACCACAGTAAATTCCACAAAATCAAAGCTCACTCATCCTAAGTTTCTACCTACACTGTAAAAAGACATAGTTTATCGACAAATATCTTTCATCAGTTCCCAGGGCCTTGTGCACAGCAGGCAAGCACTTAACACTAAGCTGCACCCTAAGCTGCACCCTAAGCTGGACCCTAGCCTGTTTCTACTTCTCTATCTGAGAAAAGGTCCAAGTGCTCCTGCTAACCAAGGACTTGTCACTAGGCTCAGGAGAAGCTGAAACGGACATCCTTCTGTTCCTGTCTCTCAAGTACCAGAGACTGCACACGTGTGCCCATTTTGAAACTTTTACTGTGCGTTAAAGAGCCACAGGGTAGCATCTCTTGAGGAAACAATGAAGAGTACAAAAGAGGCCCTGACTTCAAAGACTAGGCTAGCCCAGCCATGGGCTATGGCTGCAATTTCATCAAAGGCGTGCGCTCTGGGAAGAACTAAGGCCATCTGTCCTCAGCTTTTCCTAAACAGTGGATAAAGTGTGAAGCTATTTTAAAATATTCCTGTAAGGCACAGCCTCCAATGACTCTGACAGATTGTGGGCACGTGCTCCCTGACAGTAACTCTACAAACAGCCCATAACCGTAAGGTGTAGCCAGGATCAACCACTGCTTCCAACCGACAATTTACAAGTTTTCAGCAGTGTGAAGACCCAAGATGACTCAAACTGCCCCTCAAATTGTCCACAGCCATTCAATTCAGCTTTGAATCCATGAAATACCTAGTATCTACTCAAAAAATGTTCTGCTGTATGTTTCAAATGCTATTTCTGCAGTTCAAATTGTATCTCAGACTTAACTGCAATTTTGGAAGCCACACCTACTCTTAAGTACCTAAATTTCCACACATTGTCACTTTGCATGCAAATACTACATTATATGAAATTTCATTATGAGTTAAAATTTGAGATGAGTAAAAACATTATTTAATAAAAATCATAATATTTTACAAAAAGTTGTCTTAGTATTCTATTGCTGTGAGGAATAGCTGGAAGCATGTTGGCATGAAGACAGATTAGAGTGCTGGAGCGGCAGCTGAGGTACATGCTAACCCATAGGTAGAGAGGGAGACAGACAGACACACACACGCACGCACGCGCACACCCTGAGCCTAGTGTGGGCTTTTGAAACATCCAGTAATGCACTTCCTCCAAAAAGGCTACACCTCCTAATCCTTTACTCCTTCTAAACAGTTATGAACACACCATGGGGTGTTCTTATTCAAATCAGCACAGAAGTGAAAAGCCAGAGGCACTGGCCATTTTCAGGAAGCTCCTAACTTAGCTTCATGCCTTCTGTATAAAGTGTGACTAAAAAGCACTTTGCCAGCAAGTTAGGATATAAATCCAGGCCATGGCAACTGCAACATCTGATTTGGCTGAATAGATTTGCTGTTAAGGAACTGAAAGTATGAGGTACATACATTTTGAGAAGACTTGTTTAACTGGGAAGTAAAAAGTCATGGTGCAATACTCAATTTGACATGTCTCAAGATTAAAGACAAGATTAGTCCTAAAAACTGCTTAGTAAGAGAGGCAAAGTTCAAGTAAAGGGCCCATTCTGCCTAAGTTTCCCTGAGCAAAGTTCTCAGCACACTTAGCCAAGGAGATCTGAGTGCCGTGCTTCAGCGCTGCAATGCACGCAAGGTGTTTGCATCATCCTCCCAAGTTCAGAGGTTCAGTGCCACAGGGCTGGTAAGAAATGGCATGAGCAGCCAGTTACAGGGGCTGTGAACACACAGGTCTGCCATTTCATGCAGCTACCTGGGCCTGCTGACATAATGTCCCTAAAGTCTACTTTTGTTTTGTTTTGTTGTTTTGTTTTGTTTTGTTTTGTTTTAAGATAGCAGCCTCACTAGCAATAATGGACTAAAACTATCTTCCCTTCTCCACATGGTACAAGAGCCCTGGTATTGAGACGTTTCTCTTGGCTACAGAACAAAAGACATGATAGAAAACCAGTAGACAAACAAGACCAAAAGCGATCCATCTGTCAGTTAACATAGCTAGGAACTAAAAACTGACAAAGTCAGTATGACCTTCATGATGACTCAAACCCTTTCTCCTACACAGAAACATGAAGGGAGTACATGTGTGAGGGAAGGAAAGACTTACAGACACACTGGGGTTCAAATCCCAGCTGCACTGCCGATTGGCTATGTGGCACTGGCTCATTCGTGACTACTCTCAGCTCCAGTTTTCACATATATAAAACAGAACTCATGTTTCAGCGGGGCTTTGTGAGGATGAAGTAAGAAGGCTCAAAGCTAGGAAAGCGGGTATTCAGAACCGAGAGCGGTGTCGAGCAGACAAGCAGCTGGTGGTGGGGGGAAGCGATGCTCTCGCTCACTGGCCCAGGCACAAGTCATCAGTATACTTTCTCAAAACGTCACAGCTCTGAACAAGCTGTGAGCACGCTGAGGCCACAAAGGACAATAGCTGATGGCAAATTATGGAAAACTCTGTTTCTGTGCTACACAGCATAGCTAGCCATGCCAAACTGTGAAGCAAACAGAAGGAATGAATGACTATCCAAGAAAAGAGCCTGAGAGGCTCAGCCATCCCACCTCAGGGAAGGATGGAATACTTAGCCAAGAAAGAATCCAAACCCCCAAACCACATGGCTGTGCTTTGGGCTCAAGGTTCAGCCTTGACACCTCAGCAAAGTAAGCTCCCCTGCGAGCTTATGATCTATTAGGAAGCAAAGTGCTGTTTTCTCCAGAGTCCCCATCGGAAATTGAATGTGAGGTGTGCATAAAGTGTACAGCATGGGTGAGTGCTGAATATATTTGGAATTATTTCCACTACTCTGCCTGTGTTTTGGTATCTAATGTACTTTTTACGAGTCAGATCATGTCAAACTCACAGAGCAAAACTTGAGATGACCCAATCAAAAGACAATGAAAGACACCTTTCAGAAGACATCTTTCTGTTTCCCTCTTGAATATTTAGATTTAATTTCCTCTTGCAAAACTAGACAGAAGAGTACAGTAAGCTACAAATGGAGATACGGATGCTTTAGTTTTCACTAAACTCAGGCTTCAACTCCTGTATAGCATTCCCTGTGTGTAAACTGCTATCTTACTGGGGAAAAGAATGAAGAAAAAGAATAAGAATACCATTGGTTTACCTCCTGCTTGTTCATATATGAGGAACTGTATTATCATTCTCAATCTTAGGGTTGGTCAGCTGAACAGTACTCAGAGACAGTCAGTGGAGTTACAGATTCTGAGTAGCAAAGAAAACATGTAACATGAGATGCAAAGTTCTATAGAAAATCTGTCAAAAACTCTGCAAGTGCTACCACATTTGAGCAGCAGTTAGCAAATAACTCTCACAGATTGATAGAGGAAAAGCCAGCTTCCCAATGATGTATACAGCTATTAAAAGCAACACATTAACACTTTTATAAATTATTATTATTATAGTTCAAATATTAGACAGATGTATATAAAAAGGAACATGATCAAAAAACAACACAATGACTTCTTCAACATAAATACATTATCTACAAATAAGGATACCTTCAAGGAAGCTTGAAGGAGCCCCTGCATGCATGGAAGAGTAAGAAATGTAGCTGCCTCCCTAACAGCCTGGGACAGGAGCTGATGTGTGTTCCATGCCATGAGACAGACCACGAATGTGCACCCAGAAGGCACGGGAAGCAGAAACAAGCTGATAGCAGGTGCACAGGACTTCTTTGGGGACATCCCTGTTGCTGTGTGCAGTGGGCACTATCTGGCTCATGGGCTGCGAAGAGCAAAGATCGCCTGGCATGAGCAACACGAATATGTCTGCTGTGAAAGCACCTCAGATGAGCCAGGAGCAAAGAAAAAGGACACAGCAAACCTAAGAGGAACCAGTTCACTCAAGGAAGATGGAGTTGGAATGACCAAGTCTAGCTTTCTTTGTGTTTTGGAAAAGCCCAGGAAAATGTCTGCTAAACTTCTGGAGGACTAATCCACCCAGCTAACACAGAACCACTGAATCCCTTTACTCTCCTCCCCTTAATCTTGCCAGGAGACCCAGTGGTAAGCAGTCCAAATGAGCAGAGAGAGAAAAAGTCAAAACAGAACAATACAAAATAACTATATGCCACCACAATTTCCCATGGCTGGGTCCATGGGAAATGTTCCTTGGGAGAAGGCATGGATAAGAGACCAAGTTTCAATTGGGAGAGTATTACACCCACTAAGTGAATATCTCAGGGGGTGTGCTCAACATATGGATTATATATACAATATCACCAAATAACAGACCAAAATGTAATGGTAAGGATACAGGAAGACAAACATACTGATATATCCACAAGGTATCTTCCCTACACTGCAATCAAGTCTGCTAGCAAACACACGGGAGCGAAGCAGAGGAGGGTAATATGACTGCATGATGGTTAATCTTGTCAACTTGATGAGATTTAGAACCACCATGAAAACAAATCACTGGGCATGTCTGTGAAGTACCATCTAGATTAGGTTAACGAAACAGAGAGGCCTACCTCAAATGTGACTGGTACCATCCCACTGGCTGTGGTCCCAGAGTGATAGAAAGGAGAAAGCTAGCAAAGCAAAAGCATTCATTGTTCTCTGCTTCCTTACTGAAAATCCAAGGTGATCATGTCGGTGGACTGTGTCCCTGAAACATTAGCCAAATAAACCCATTCTTCATAATGGTGGTTTTATCAGGCATTCTGTCACAGCAGCAAGACAAGTAACACAGAATCTATGCTTGGTGTGGAGAGCAGGGAAGCTAAGAGGAGGATTCAGCGAAATATACACAGAACAACAAACCGGAAGTCCTAGTGGAGGGCTGGGAGCATACAGTCTGGTGAAATATCAGGACACAGTAAGAGAAATGCTCAACAAGGAGACTTTTGAGGAAATCTGCTCAATCCATGTTTGACTGCAAATCCCGGCTGTACCCCTTATTGTCAGGAACACCAAGCATGGCTCCATGGACAGCTCTCCAGCAACTGGTGCTTAGTAAGTCAAGAGTAGTTCCCTTAGTTCGCAGGGAGCTGAACTGCGAATGTAGAGGAGCAGAAGCACGGGATCCATCCAGGCAAAATCACACACAATTACAGAATTAGCATTACTTAAATACAAGAATTCTGCTAAATGAAAGAAATCAAAAAAACAAAAACTAGAAGTAAATCATGAAATTACCACATTAGTAGGATCTTGCACTGAATTACTGACCAATTGGCAAAGATTTATGGAAGCCTATGCAAACACCCACTGAATCCACTGCAAAGTATGGTCAAGTTACTAATTTACCTCTACATGTATTCTAATAACATACTGTCCAGCACATAAACAAAATTGAAGCTGCATTAAATGCAAGATAGTTTACTGATTGCTTATCTTACCAAGGATGGGAGCCAAAGATGACCCGATTCCTGAAATTAGCACAGACTGAGAAAACATGCTTCAGCCACATTAGTGAGGGGCTAAGAGGAAGCCTTGAAGCCAAGGAATTATCAGGCCAGCTGGGAACTATCACGCTAAAGAGGCAGAGCCGCTATTCCTTGATTAGGAAGTCGTCAGAGGCTCTCAAGCTACTCTAGTCTAGGGGAAAAGTAAGTTTTAACTCTGAAATAGATCCACCTCTCTTAAGACCAGATATATAATTTCAATAAACAGCATAAAATTCAGCTACATGAAACACTAATGAATCACGTCACTATGGTAGCTGCAAGTTTGAGAAATGGGATGACATTCATGTGTTAGACACTGTAACAGGTGGTGCTGGAGCACACAAGAATTCACAGGAGCCCTTCCTGCGGTATCAAAGAACAGATAAAAGTAGTGCGGTCCCCCTTGCGCCCAAACGGGCTGGAAATCACTATGCCAAATGACTGAGCTGACAAGGTCAGGAATCTTTTTTGGTTGTGTTGTGTTGTTTTGTGTTATTTTGTTTTGTTTTTGAGGTGAGTTTTTCTGTGTAGCCCCAGATGGACCCTACTCCCTCTGTAGACCAGACTGGCCTCAAACTCACAGAGATCCATCTGTCTCTGCCACTGCCTCCCAAGTGCCACCACTGCCTGGGCAGGAATGTTTGAAAACTCTCATCAATTTTCCAAAAGTTGCAGGATCTAAACATGGCATGGAAGGGGGGTAAGGAGGCAGGGAGAGGAAGAGAACCTGATACAAAATTGTGGAAAAAAGGCTGTGGGATCCTCACCAAAATAGAAAACCACAGGTCATTCTCATCTATTACTGAAGACAGGCTCAGCACACGTGTGCTGTGTACGAATAATCACTCACTATGGTCACTTTAACAGTCACACCAACTCTAACCTCCTTAAACACAAAACCAAAGAGAATGCAGACTAGCCAACTCTAGGACAACAAAGGGATTAGAAATGAATGCTCACCCAGGGTAGAAAGATTAAAAAAAAAAAAAACAGTAAATGTAAATTATTTCTTAGGTTTTCCAGGTTGTTTTTAGACTTCATTTGTAAATTGTATCTGACATGACAGTATATAGAAAATGCCAACATTTCAGGATCTAACAGTCTCCAAGTCACATAGCAGTATCATCTGAACTTGCTACTATTTAAAGGCCCTAAGCTTCAGAGTGGGTTTCTGGTTTTATTTTTGCCAAAATTTGGGTAACAATATCTGTTTTATTTATGCGATATGAGAGCAAGTTCCTGTCAGACTCCTTTATTAATGTCTGGTAAATCTTTTAAAGAAAGAACCCCCAAACTTGTCAGTGACCATCAGGAAAATTTCTACCTGAAGCTCCAGGCCATATTACGCTGACATGAATCATTTTGCCTTAGGGGCGCCCTGAATTGGACACCCAGAGTCAGCCCAGGAAAGACAACAATAGGCCCCTTCCAAAGCCCAGGCTGAAAGCTGCAAGGGGAAAACTGAGAAATCTATAAATGCCATGTCGCTCAGTGCTAGCAGAAAGGCTTGGTTACTCTGTGATGTTTCTGTACAATTCACAATCTGTCCCACAGAATCTTCAACATAAGGTTGTGCTTGGACATTAACTACACAGCCACAGTTCCTGTATTAAATGAAATGACTGAAGTAGAACAGTACCCCCAATACCTGAGTTCAACCAGCTGATCATGCACAAAGAGTGTCAGCCCTGAAGCAAAATATCCCTTTTACCGAACCCCAACACCGGCCTCCCACCAAACAAAATCATAGAAATAAAGACAGGATAAGCCAATTGGGATAAAAATTCTGAGTTCTTAAACCTTTTCTGTCTCTACAAACAAAATAAATGATGGCTTTCCCTTATGAGAATGAGGCCTGGTTTCAGACACAAAGGCTTGCAGATGACAGTCCGAAACCGTTACGAATAGTTCCAGGATCAAACTGTCTAAACATGTTTGTGTCTCTAAGACAACGGAGGTACATGCCAGTGTCCCAACATAACTATTAGGTCACTCGCCTTCATTGATCTCAAGTATCTTGGGTTAGAAAATGAATAATGTCATCGCCCCAATGTCAAGTGAACCCCCTAAAACAAAATGAAAAGTTTGCACAGCTGTGAAATACAAATGCCTCTCACAAAACATACAACCCTCCCCAGATACAGTAAAACTAATACCAACCCGAGATCTTGGCACGTGTTAATATCATAGCATAGGATGTACTAGGAAGTATCTCCATCGTAAGTAACAGTGTCAACAATTTATGAGAGTGCTCTTTCAAAAGCAAAAGTGATTCCAGATGCTGTGTCCACAGTCATCTACTAAAGGCTCATTTCCGTGCTTCCAGCAATGTTCATGAACACAAAGCAACAATTTTATTTACCAGACACTTCACTCAAAATCACTAAAATTGTGCCAATAAAGCAGGCTTTAAGATAACAGAAATTTAAGAATAAAATACCAGAGTAAAAAGTACTTAAAATATGCACTACTCTCCTAAAAGAACATGATGCTTGGCCCATTAATACACTCAGAGACAAAAATCTATCCCAAGCCCTGACCAACAGAGAGCAGTGAACAAACACTATGTCACAGAGAAACAATGTGTTACCTATAATGATCAGAAAGACAAGAGGCGCAGAATCTAAAGACTTAAAGCTTCTTTTCTTTCATCCACTCATTCATCATAAAATGGTTACTAAGCATCTATGTTATGATTACAGTGATGAACAAAATAGACATGGTCTTCTGTTGTGGGATTCGCATACTTATGTAGAAATCAACTCTTAGCTAGTGTAACACTAGATAGGTTAAAATAGTGTCCAAGCCTGAAAAAAAAAACAAAATCAGGTTTTTGAAGGACAGGATCCTTAAGGCCATACACTTGTCAGAACCACAACCTTATACAACAGTGACTATGTAAGGATTTGTATGCGATAACTGCTCAACCATATTATTGATTCCCAAATATCTTTGTAATTAATCTTATGGATGATGTATTATTTTAAACATCAATAAAACTTTCATTTACCTATAAAATTATGTATACCCCTTAAAGTCACCTCTGTACCTCTCAAAGTCATCTACATGCCCATCTCTTTAAAAAAACTCCTAGCATGTAAGGCACAAATATTTGACACTGCAAAGCTTCCAGCTTATTAGCAATAAATATCATTATTCTTCAGCAAGTCTTTGTGACACTAATAACCTATCACTATACAGACATATAATTTTAAATCACAGAGATAAGGGAAAGAATGAGCTGTTAAAAGCCATAATGAAACCATGAGGGTGTGACTTAAATTACAACCAGGGAACAGCACTCAACACATGACATTTAGTCTAAATGATCCTAAATCAAGTGAAGTCTGTGAGAGATGAGTGGTTATTCTAGAGATGTTTTTGTGTACAAACATTCTTAAGTAAAAAGGATCTTAATCTATGTGTATACATAACAGATTTCTGTAAAACAAATACATGAAAATATCCTAAAACTTCCTAAGTAGCAAAGACAACCTCAAAATATGTAGCAATGAATTCTAAACCAAACCTTTAAAAAGCTGAAGCAAGAAACTCAGTCTTATTTATAAGGAATTTATTTATAACAGTGTTATGGTTTGGGTGTAAAATGTTCCTCATAGGCTCATATGTTGGGACAGCTGGTCCATAGCTAGCAGTGCTGTTTGGGGCACGGGAATCTTTAAGAAGTGAGGGCAAGCTAAAGGAAGAAGGTGACCTGAGGGTGTAGGAGGTTGAATTACTATGACTGCCTAAGACCCTTCATTTTTAGGACCCAGGCAATGGTCAGGGAAAAGCAGTTAAATTCTGTCAAATTCACAGACAACTAACAGCATGATGGAATCGCCTGCCAATTTTCACAGGTGAGCCGCTTAAGAGTAGATTTATTAGTTCATTCAACCATCGGTGTTTGTTAATCAAACGTTATGCACAAAGCTAATATGAAGTATTGGGGGAAGGGTGATAAGCAGAGACAGTACCTATTCTCACACCTTCAGCCTAATGTCCAAGAACAATATTAACTGAATAACCACATAAAGAAGCCTGCGACTCTGGCAAGACTACCCTAGGGAATTTCGTGGCTCTGTACAATAAACACCCCCCTTGTCTTCTCTATCTGTATTTCAGTGTGTAGCCTACACCAACATACTCATCCCCCAACTTTCATGCCTACCCACTGAGAGCAGCTGTACACCTTGCCTCTAAAAGTCAGGCAGGTGATTCAGACTAAATAATCATAACCCTGTTCCTGATGTCATATTGCCTCATAGATGAATGAACATGGATGGGGACAATGAATGAAAAAAATTGACTGGCACCCCTTCTCTAGAAGCTATGTTCTTCTTCTCGGGTTCTAGAAATAAGCAACCAGGAAGTATTAGTGGTACAAACCAAGATAGGCTGAAAGCTGAGGGATTAAGTAGACATTGAGAAGACTTGTTAGGAAAAAGAAGAAAACCAAGTCCTTGGCAATGGCACTCAAACCAGGCAACAGTAAGGCTCCATCAGGAATCAGAACCCTCATGTCACAGGAATCAACAAAACTACTGCAAAGGTGTGAATCGGCATGACTCAGCTGTCTGTGGCAAGTCCTGTCACTCTCAGTTTAAAAAGCACTATACAATTCTGAGGCGCATCAAAGTGCAAGATGTGCTTCAATTAAAGAAGGTGCATTCACATAGTAGTTTTAACTACGGTAGGAAGGTCTTCAAGGCATTCAAGGTAGCTGGCCTAGCCCCAGCTTAGGTATGGGGCAGAAAGGAAAGAAGTTCAAAAGAACTAGAAAATCACATATGAAAATAATGATGGATGGAACAGGCTGGAGAACTGGCCAGGGACAACAGGCAGGGGCTTGCAGTCAGTGCCGAGTTCAGACTACATCCTGAAGTGCCGCTGTATGTCAGAGGGAGACAGGCTCAGAAATCACAGTCTACAGTGTAATAAAAACAAATAATATAAATGGGGGGGGGGTGCAGGAATATACAACAGACTGGCCCTGTAACAAACATTTTATTTCTAAACATCTCTCAAGGGCACAGAAAAAGATAATGAGAAAACACTACAACCGACCACTTGAGAACTCTTCTCAGCCGTTCAAAGCAGAAGGACATTAAATTCAGGCTGGATAGGCCTAGGGCCCCGATGCAAGCTCTAGGAGTGTGATGCTACCCCTTTGGCAGGTTGCCCAGGCATGTTTGAAAAAAGCAGGCTGTGCAAGCCAGAGGAGCAAGACAATAAGCAGCACTCCTCCAAGGCCTCTGCCTCTGCTCCTGCCTCCAGGTGCCTGCCCTGTTTGACTTCCTGCCCTGGTTTCCTTCATGATGAACAGGGAAAGCAAAGGCCAAAATAAACCCCTTCCTTCCCAAGGTGCTTTGGTCATGGTATTTCGTCACAGCAATAATAAAACTAAGACCCTCACACTATGATATGCCTCCATAGACTTAAAGCACAGTCATGAGGCAAAATAAACCTTTCCTACTTATCATTAGATTGTTTCACGTATACTGCTTAAGTGACAGAAAGCTGAAACATGGAATCTTTGTCTCAAAAACTTCAGAAAGAGGGTTTGGGGATTTAGCTCAGTGGAAGAGTGCTTGCCTAGCAAGCGCAAAACCCTGGGTTCGGTCCCCAGCTCTGAAAAAAAAAAAAAAAGAAAGAAAGAAAAAAAAAACCTTCAGAAAGAGAGTGTGCAACATGCTAAGCTTTCTCCAATAGCACTACTTCTAAACTTATGTTTCTCTGAAAATTACTATGATGATAATTTTCCCAATAAAGTTATCCTCATTAACCAAACCTAACTCTGTAGTACTGTCTGCCAATATTACTGTAATCCACTTCACAAAAGGCTCGTATTACTTAAACATTATGAGTTAATTCAAGCTAACAAGTGCACACACATAACAAGTTTACAAGCTAAATTGCTTCTGCTGTGCTCAGCAAATAAACGTTTTGGTTAATAAGTTATGAAATATTAAATCACATAAAAGTATTCACTGTGGTGGCAAAGGCATCATGCATGAACTCTATGCAGGGACTCTCTAGTTAATCAGAGTCTCCAGCATAATTTCAAAGACATAATATCCTACTGAGAAATCAGTTATTGTAATATCACAGACCTACAGGCTAAAGGTATAGGTCGGTGGGAGAATGCTGGCCTTGAATACACAGGGCCCTGGCTTTGATCCCCAGAAGTAGAAATAACGCAGACACTAAGTGTCAAGTACATTAAGACTCTGAGGTAGCATTTCTCCAGTAACTGACAAACATTAACAGGATCAGCACAGCAAAGCTCAAGTGTTTTCAGTAAACAACTGACAGGCACAAATAGGAAGTGAACGCTCTTAGTCATCATTCAAAAGAGTCAATCACAAGTTCAAATTTATCTTTAGAAAGATTACTAAAATGGGATGCTAGCAAACTGACTAGCAAAGCCCAGTAAGAGAAAATAAGTCAATAGCTATTATTGTTTATTACAGCTAGTTTGACTAGTGCATCATTCTCATACACGTGACACACAAAAACATACCAGCTATCCTTCATATGTAGTAATAAAAAGAGGATGGTATTCTCTGTATATCTCTGGGTTCGAGGCCAGCCTGGTTGGTCTACAGAGTGAGTTACAGGTCAGCCAGGCTACACAGAGAAACACTATCTCAGAAAAACAAGAGGAAGGGAGGGAGAGAGGGAGAGAGACAGAGACAGAGAACGACAGCGAGAACACAAGAGAGACAGAGAGAGCAAGAGGGAGTGAGAGGAATCAATTCAATTTCAAATTCCTGAAGCTGGCACAGAAGACCATATGTATGAAGTATAGGAGCAAGCAGTACAGCTAGACAGGACATGCACTCAGCCAGCAGCCAGTACGGCCCATTTTCAACTGTCCAATCCGGCTAAACCGTCTACTGTCTCAGCTTGCCTTTCCTTCGAGGTAAAAGCTGTCCCCTCACAGCTTGCAGAATAATTGACTGAGATCACATGAGTGTTCAGATGACTTAGTGTCTTCTCACTGCATGCCCTTAACCTGAGCTCTGGAAGGAAAGAATCCATTCCCTGCCATAGTCTCTAAGCTATGGTTTTATTCTCTCTAGCCTCAGGACAGTCTCCTTTCCACTCTTTCCAAGACAAAAGGAATGTTTTCTCCTCTAAGAAAGCACCTCCACATCCATGCCTCTAAATGCTCTGCTCCCAAGGCCCAGCTCAAATCTGAATCTTCAGAGCCAACCTAAACATAACCTCCACCTTAATGGCCCTAATTCTCAGGGATCCAAGTTTCGCCACCCAAGCAATATCCACCGGCAAGGGAACATAACCAGGAGGCAAGAGTGGATAGACCTCTAAAGTTCAGCCTGATCTACAGAGCAAGTACCAAAACAGCCAAGATAGAAAAGAAAGGGGAAGGGGAGAGAGTTGAATAGCTTTAACTAATGTCATGCATGTTACAGCCATTAATTTGAACAAAGAAAAACAAAATGGCATGAGAATCAGGCAACATATCCAAAACCAAACAAAGTAGGTGATAGATCCTAACAATGTGATCTGAAAGTGTTTACAGAAAATGTCATTGGCAGCAACATAATCATCTACTCAATAGCTTACAAGTTGGTTATTGAAATGATTATAGGACCTCTTGAATAATGTTTAATCACTGTGATTAAACTCTCATTAGTCGATTGTGTTCAATGCTAGTACCCAGTCCAAATCCATAGCCTCTGACAAATTTTACCTAACACTAAGAAGCTATCAGTTTCCTAATCTCAACTGCTCTTTTGCTGACAGAGCTACTGCCTAAACTATTTTAACTCTGAATATCCTATAAGCTGCAATTGATCACATAAAGATAAACCACGTAGATAAATTATTGTATACATTAGAAATTAACTCTTTTGTAATTTGGCATAAATTGCATACAGTAATTATCCTAGTTCACTTTCAAGATTAAAGTAAAATACATTAAAATGTATCCACCACTCTTTAATGACAAGTCAAAAAAAATTAAAACTCTACATCCTTCTCACTCTGGTAATTCTGTCTATTTGTAACTTGCAATGTGTAGTTTTTCCTCATGCCTTATACTTTATATCAACAGCAATCAATATGTTATTACCTCAAGAGACCACAGCTCAGCTCTGACTCTGTAATAACCTGAAAACCTACTTTACAGTCGTCAGCCACTTAAGATGTTCGTTGCAAATAAAACTCAATGAATCTCATTAAACTTGAGTCAATCACTGGACCAAACAAACGGAAGGGGAACAAAAGTGGGGCAAGTTATGTTTCCTTTATTTAAAAATTAAATTTAAAACTTAAAAATCTATTTTGACTAAGACAAAATCAAACAAGGGCTTAAGAGTGTTTCTAAAAGCACTGTGTCATGAATATCTTTGAATACCACTACATCAAGACTAGTAGATATACTTAGATTCAAGGACAACAGGTTGCAAACACACTAAAGTGCCCTGCATTAATGTTCCTGAAAACACAAGTTGTTTCGAATAGAACATGCATCGTTTCAAAACTTGATACACTAAAACAAACGACAAGGCATGGTAAGTTGCCTTTAGAAATTACTCTTTGCTGTGTTTAGAGGCGGGGGATATGAAAGGAATGGATCATTGCAAGATCTTAATATAAAACAAGATCCCAAAACTAACAAGTGCGTTCCAAACACAATAACAGAATTATCGGAAACTTCTCTTCGCACAGTCCCAAAATCAAGGAACAGACCAAGAAACTTACTTTAGTAAGTTGGTTCCTAATAGCTAAATGCTGAGGAAAACCCTGTTCTTGTCTTGGGTCTGAAAGGATGCCTAAGAAACCCCCTAAAGTCCTAAGAGTTCCCTAATTAACCATGACATTTAAAGTCGAGACTTTTAGCTTTTTTTACACACTGCTAAATTGTGTGCTCTTAATCAAAAAAGTAGTGCATGGTGTCCCACACATGTAATCCCAACACTGGGAAAGCTGCGACCAAGAACTCAAAGGCAGTCTGAACTACAAAACGAGACCCTGTCTCCAAAAAAAAAAAAAAAAAAAGTGTAAGAAAAAAAAAGAAAAGAAAGAAAAAAATAGTGTAGCCCTTCAATGAATATCCGGAAATGGAAGTCACAGCCGATTGCAAAATGCATAACAGCAGGCGACCTGACACCTCAACTCTGCAGCAAGGCCAGCACTCACCCAGCCTACGCCGGGGAAACACAAACGCGGGTGTTTCGAAGTTCGCACCGCGGCCACACGTTCAATCGGTAGTCGCTGAGCTTAACCTCAAGCTACCCAGACACTGTGTGCGCTGGGCGCCGCCATCTTGACGAAAAGGGGCCCGGGCCCGAGGTCCCTTGCGCCGCTCGCCCAGAGAAAAGCCGGTGCTCCAGGAAGTCACTAACTAGTCACCTCTGCACCTCTGGAGCTGCGTCCCCCAACCAAGATGACACTTATAACCTCAGGCTTCCAACCAGGCTGAGTCAAATCAAAGTCACCCTCGCTGTCGCGCACAGCAGGTCAGGCAGTGACAAAGACAGCCGAACCGGGCAAGGGCGGAGCTAAGGAGTGCGCTTCGTAACCCAGGCAACCGGGCCTGAGCAGGTGTAGGGGGCGTGGTGTCCGGAGACGCAAGGGTCCAGGCCACGCCCCCAGGCGGTTCGGAAGGATAAGGAGGCTGTGAGCCACGGTGTTCGAGCCCCTGACTGTCCTCAGGAGGAGCGAGCCTGGGGCTGGACGGCTTGGCCTCCTGCCGGTGGGGCAGCCTGTGAGGAACGCAGAGGCTCCCAGTTACGGGCGCCTCCCCTTAGCTGCCCTCCGTCCTGCCTGCGGCGCCACCTCTCGCGCGGGGCGCGAGCCAGGCCGCAAGCCAGGCCGAGCCGCTGCTCCTGCCTTCCAGCGTGCTTTTTGCATCGTTTGACATTTCGGTTCAGTTAAACTTGGCACCTCTACGAAGAAGGACCTGTTTGGTTTTGTTGCTAGGTTTTTTTTTTTTTTTATTCGTTTCCAACATGGCAGCCTCCAGCCGCGCACAAGTTTTAGATCTGTACCGGGCGATGATGAGAGAGAGCAAGCATTTCAGCGCCTACAATTACAGGTGACCCGGGGGGAAGGTCGGGAATCGGGTGCCCAACTCTGTTTGTGGGGGTCGCGGATCAGGCGGCCACAACCTTTGATAGTGACAGTCTCCACTCCTATGACACTCACGTGCAACTACCCACCCCCAGGTGAGATCCTCAGAGCCGGGGATGGGAGGAGCCAAGGACTTGCCCTTCAAGTCCTGGGACATCTTCCCTGAGCTGACACCCACGTAGGGGTTTTAGGACCATTGGTCTGTGTCTTGTTTCTGAGGTTCGAAGTGATGGACGCGAAGCTGCAAGTGAGAAGTTAGGACAAGGAAACACAGCATACATGAAACTCGCCTTGAGATTACAAGAGTGGAAGCAGTCGGTCCAGACCACGTGGCCACAAAACTGAAGGCTTGCCCTACAGCCCCCTTTCATTTCACTGGTGTTTTAATTCCCGACTTTGGTTCCAAGTACCAGATGCTTTCTTATTAAAGGATGGTAGAGAGAGGCTACGTATACAAGGAATGTTAAAGGTGAAATTTGTTGCTAAGCTTTTAAAAACTGAGTTCTTACTTGATCTTGCCTCGCCGAACTGAGATCTTCCCTCTAGATCCTAGAGTCTAGGACATATAACAAGGGGATAAGAGCATCAATTCTTCAAAAACATTTAAATCTTGGGTGTACTTTAAGTTATACATAAACACAAAAATGTATGTTAATGAGGTAGTATGTGTGCACCTCACTTTCATGCACTAAAGCTCATACATTTTAACTCAGCCCGTTTGTCCATGCTTGGCCTGTTGTCCCACGTGTGTATGAACCCCTTATACTTGCCATATGGTTCTGATGCACACCTTTCACCCCAGCACTGGGGAAGGAGACAGAGGCAGGTAGAACTCTGAAATTGAGGCCACCACGGACCACACAGAGAAACCCTGTCTCAAGAAACAGAACAACACCAACATACACAAACAAGAACTACAACACTCAACCTTGAGTCCTTCACCTTCATAGTCTCTGCTTTGAAACTTCTGGCCCAACATTTCTGTAGAGCCTTTAGGGTTTTTCTGAGATTTGATGTCTTATTGATTAATTACCTAAATCCTTCGAGATTGACCCATACTACTCAGAACAAGAATGTGATGAAACCAGGTCATTTTTCCCCAGTTAATTGAGTGTTAGCAGTTACTTCCCAAGTGTTTGAGTTACTTACCAAGCATTATGCCCATGGGTGACTGACTGCCTTCGTAAAATAAGTCTGCCTTTACAACGTCCCATAGAATTCAAAGATACCCTGTCCCTCTTCTCTCAGCCCACCAGAGTCATTCACTGAGTACCCATTGGTCACTTCTTTATGGCACTGTGTTCTGTTCCATAGGTATGTTAGCACATTGATTTTTGACAACTTGGTGATGTCCTATTTTTCATGAACCAATCAAAACTAAGCACTAGAGAATCTAACTCTGCCGAGTAGAAAGGGCCACGCATAGCAGGGCTTGCAGTTGCTGCTGTGGAACCCAGATTTCATTCTTAAACAACAGGTAGCTAAGCCACTCCTTTTGTGGTTTCAAGTTGTCAAGCAGCAACCAGTTCTGAGGATTAGGTAAGGTCCTTTGGGCTGCAGGATAAAAAATCTCCAACTAGAAGTCGAGATATCAGAGGGCATTGCCTGCAGTGGTGCAGAGGATAAATTAGAGGACATAAGAAAACAGACTTGGTAAGTAGGAAAGGAGAGTGTTAAGACTGATGATAGGACGCTGTCTTAGTCACTATTCTATTGTTGTGAAGAGACACCATGACTAAGGCTACTCTTATAAAAAGAAAGCATTAAATTGGGGCCTGCTTTCAGTTTCAAAGAATCAGTCCATTATCAGCCTGGCAGGGAGCATGACAGCATACAGCAGGTGTGGTGCTGGAGCAGTAGCTGGGAGTTCTACATCCTCATCTGCAGGCAGGAGGAAGAGAGAGTGTGACTGGGCCTGGCTCTGGAAACCCAAGACTCACATCCTCCAACAAAGCCACTCCTCCTGATCCTTCTAACCCTTTCAAAAAGTTCTACTCCCTGATGACTAAGTATTCAAATATATGAGCCTATGGAGACCATCCTTAGTCAAACCACTATGGGTACCAAAATAAGGAAAAAATAAATAAATCAAAGGGATTCTAGAGTATAGGTCAGGTTAAGCCTAAGACCTGGAAAAGGAGAGACACAGAAACCCTGCCATTAACTGACTGAAACAGTAAAGAAAGAGCTGATCTGAAGAGATTTTTCTCTCATTTTGGGAATGTCCCCCAAGTGAGCCCAGGGCACCCAGGAGAAGCAATTAGTCACAATCTGCACCAGCGGGATCTCCAGCCTGAACCACCATGTCCAGGGAGCCCCCATCATGCTCTGTCCCATTCTTTCTTATTTTTACCATTTTAAATTGTAGACTTCAATGAGTATGATCAGTCAGCTTGAGGAGAAGCTGACCTAGGTACATAAAGTAAGAGATAAAAGTGGCCATCTAAACGTTCTATACTTAATTTATTTTGCAGAATATTTATTAAGGTTGTTTAATAGACAGTTTGTCACTTGTCATTTTGGAAGACCTGTACTATAACGATAATACTTTGGTCTGATGACGAACAGCAACCACAATGATCATTTTGGATCCTCACATTGGATAAACCCTTTTCTTGGAACATATGTTTCCTTATGAGTTTCCAAGATAACTGTTCATATTTCTTCATGTGTGGTGGCCCCTTATGCATCAGAAAATCTGGAGATATACTTCTGATGATTTGACTGCTACTTGTAACACTGCTGTCCAAAAATATGCTTAAATAACATTGAGACTCACGTTTCAACCCTCCAGGCATAACTCAGCTCCACTTGGATCTTAACTGTATCATTTCTTACTTAGAAACTAATATGCGCTGCAATGCCCTTCATTTCTATAAATGTCCTCCAAGGACCATGTTGGGCTTCTTGTCAGACCATAGCCTCCCGCTACCCAGCAGTTTTGATGAGTGGGAAACTCCGTCCCTCTGGTGTTTCTCACCTCTTCCCACTTGACTGAATTAGAGCTCCCTCAGAGCCTACCTGCCCGATCACCAGCAGGTCAGTGAGTGTCCTGCTCATTGTGTGCTCTTGCTGCTGCTTCTTTCTTTCTCTGGGTGCTAAGGATCAGACTCTGCCTCCACATGTGAGGAGCTCCCATTCCACCCTGGGTTACAGCGCTCACCTTTTGTATGCCCTTAAGAGTGTTAAGGATATTTTCCCTTGAGTTTAAAGGAGGAAATCTTTTTTCCCTCACATTAAGCCTTGAAATAATGCTTTTAAGACTTATGTAAATCATGACCTACTGGAGAAGACATAAGATTCTCTTTTAAGCAGCCAATTAAGAATTTTACTATGAAACACTGATCAAATTACACATCTTGGTGAAAACTGCCTTTTTACTGGAAGACATACAAAAGCAAAGTTTTTAAAAGAAAACGACTGCTTCATTAGATTTATTAAAGTTCCTTGCAGATTCTGCTTTAATATTCTGAGTTCATGCCGTTGAGCTCATGCGTAGCCTGTGGCACTTCCTTGGGAAGAATGCTCGTGCTGGTCTTGCCGTGGTACCCACAGACAACTGAAGGCAATTCATGTGTGCTAAAAGATGATTGCTGAAACTTGGGGAAGATTAATTATTATCACTAACTGTGGCTAGAGTCTCAAAAACCAGTGGGTTTTTTTTCTCTTACAGTTGTTAATTTTTGTCATATTGGTTAATGATTTTGAAAAATACTTGAAGAAAATCACAGTTTCTAATTTAGGCAATAAAAAGAATGTATTCGTTTTACTGTGGACTGATGATAGCAGAAGATACCTTGAAAGTATTAGAGACAGAGCTGGAGGTGAAATTTAGCTGGTAAAGTTTTGCCTGACATGCACAACACCCTGGTTTTGGTCCCCAGCATAAAGTCTTATTAGGGCAGGAGGGAGCAGTGTGACTCCCTTGTATTTTCAGCACTTAACAAGTGAAGGCAAGGGGGTCAGAAATTCAAGGTCATTCTCATCTACACAGCAAAATTCAAGCCCGGGTCTGGTTACATGAGACCTATGTGCATCATTGCTGGGGTTTTTCTTTGTTTTGTTTTGTTTGTTTGCCTTTGAAAGCATTTCCGATTGTATTTATTCTAGCTATACTTCAGCTTAGCATTTTTAAACTAATATAACAAAAAAACAAAGAGAAAATGGAGGTAGAGAATAAAGAACAAAAGACTACAAAATGCTACTCCAAGTAACTAGGATGCTTATAAAGTATCATAAAAGTATTCTGCATTGTACTTTGGTAACACTATTTGTTTACAAGCTATTCGGTTTGAAAATGATGGAAACAAAATTGTAGAAAATCGAGTGCCTCTCACAATCCTCAACAATGGCACCTCACAAGTGTCCCTAAGGACAAAGGGTAGTCCACACCCTACATTTCCAGCCCTTTCTACCTTCTCTCACTGTTCTTTTTCTAACTGTGTCTTACATGTGTTAGTGTTAATGTTCACCAGTTCTCATTGATTTGATTGATCTGATCTCAGGGTAATTATTTGTTTTATTTAATTAATGACTGCTGCCACATTCAGCACTGTTAATGTATTACCCTTGTATGTAGTCTTTTGTTCCTGGGGTAATTTTTGAAATGTGTTTAATCCCCTCTTTAGCCTAGTTTATTCAGATTATCTTATCAATTCATTATAATTGTTGAACATCCCTCTTTACTGTGCTCATTTAATGACTTCATATGTTTTTTTC
The DNA here is from genome assembly GCF_011064425.1 of Rattus rattus. NCBI lineage: Eukaryota > Metazoa > Chordata > Mammalia > Rodentia > Muridae > Rattus > Rattus rattus. The sequence goes on along the minus strand of NC_046167.1, from coordinate 55,180,022 downwards.
CTGTCTATCCATGCCACCATTTTCCTTAAATAATTATCTCTCCCCACATCCAATGGCTGAGACTCATCCTAGTATACCAAAAAACATTTCTGTAGGCAGAAATGTCTGACCTGAAATTATCTTTACCTTTGACTAAACAAAATGCAAGATTAAATAAGGAAGTATTGCCTTACAGACAGGTTCGAGGCAGACATAGCCACTGGCCCAGTGCTGTCCAGTCATCTCTTATTAGTTCAGCATGTTATTTCTGAGCACTAGAGTGATGTGGAGTCTAGAAGGCCTGATCCTTTCCCCTGAAGGAGCAGATAGAGTTGTTCCAGCACTGTGCTGGGCCTCCAGGCTTGAATACTGAAGGACCTAGTGAAGCTTTCACTGTCTGTTTATTGGCCCTGACCTTGACCGGGGAAGTTTGAAGAAAAGCCCCAGTGGGTGAATAGTAGCCTAGAGCTCCCCTTTAACTAGCAGCCTTCTGTGCTAGTATTCTGCCCACCCACAGTTTTGTCTGCAACAGCCAGCCTCTGCATCTGACTTGGGTCTGCAAGTCATTCCTGTACCCCCTACCACATCAACCCTGCCACACAGAGCTGGCATGAGCATTCACTCATCCAGGACTCCTTCCTAGCCCTAGTTGCTTAGTCTTCCTGGACCCTTCTCAGGCACATCCCCTCTCTCGCTCAGCACCTTAGCCAGCCCATACTGACTTCTCACCTAAATAGCTGTGTATATACCCTGCCATCCAGCCCTCCGTGTCTGCCCTCCTTGCCGAGAGGTTTCCAAACTACACTGGCAACCTCTTCATCTGTGTAGTGTACACTTAGCTAAGTGCAGTTCCCAGATAATTTCTGCTAAATGAAAAGCAGAGGAGACTTGAATTTGAACCCAAATCTCTCAATCCTTCTCCCCTTTATTTCAAAGGATCTGTGTAGCTTTTGGAAATTAATTCCTGGAAAATTCTCGTGCCATCACTCTTCTGCCTTCTCTCCTACTCTTCAGTCCTAACAAACTCCTTACATGTTATCAGGGAGACTTTGTCTTTGTGTGATCATGTATTAGTTCCTATAATCCTGCTCCCGTTAGCCAATCCCTGCACATCATTCAGAATTCTGCTAATAGACTTTTTCAGAGAATGCTCTGCAACCCCCTGCTGAATTTAGAACTCATTTTTGCTAGGCTGTTTGGCCAATAAGTCCAAGGGATCTCCACCAAAATTCCCAGTGCTGGAGTTACAGGCACAAGCCGCCATGTTTGGCTTTTATGTGAGAGCTAGGGATCTGAACTCAAGTCTTCATGTTCTTTACACAACAGGCACATTACTGACTGACCATCTCCTCAGTCACATTTAATCACATTGACATTGTCACTGTGGCTTTCTGGGTGCCTCATGCTACCTGACAGTAAGACACTTCCAATCCTCTGTCTGAAGCCAGTACCGAGCTGCTCCCCCCAGAGAGGGGGCGTAGGATTAGAAATAAATAAGTCTTCCTGTGTTCTTACTGACATGACCAGCTGTCCCAGACAGTGGACCCTCTCCCCTTTTTTCAAAATTCCTACTTGAATGCCTTCAGCTCACCTTTCCCTGAGTCCTTTAGACTTGGTCTGCCACTAAAGGAGGGGTAGAAATGTCATGCTAATAGGGTTTGTGCTTTAAGTAGACTAAAAGCAGGAAGCAAGGTATGTGAGAAATATACTTTCTTAGACATGATTTCCTGGGGTTAGAGTGTAGCTTGGTCGTAGGGCATGTGCTTACCATGCTCAAGCCCCCTCCCTGGAAAATTTTTCTGTAGTAGAGAGTGAAAGTCTGGGGGCTGGGGAAGAGAACCCCAAATACTGAGGCGTCTCAGCTGATGAGCAAAATCTCCTTGTCTTTCACAATGTCTTAACGGTGCACATTTGTCCGGACATGCTGCCGTTGGTTTCATGGTCAGTTTTCAAAGGTTAGAAGATCAGGTCTGAAAGGTAATGTATGGGAAAACTGGCTTCCTTGTTGTAATTAATTAGAAAACTGAAATGCAGAGGCTGCCTCTTGTTTCCTAACCTCTGCTTGCTGTCACACAGTCACATTTCCATAGTAATTAGTGTTAATCCATGGCCTCTTCAAAGGGAATTGCATTCTCCTGACCTTAGGGAGTAAGGATGAATCTAATGCTTCCTTTTGACTCCATCCTCTATTTTTTTCTCTCTTCTTTTTGAACAGAGGGAAGAGGTACACCTTGCAGCATAGCCTGTTTTAGATTCTTTTATAAATCCATTCGTTAGCCTAGAGAAAAATGTGCTTCAAATATTTTTCCCTTGCTCTCTCTCCTTTGAGACTTTTCCATGTACAAGGCCTCCTCCCTCTGCTTCTCTGTGAAAGAGATACACTGACTCGGTCCCTGTCTGGATGAGAACAAA